>NC_071267.1:18238838-18308838 GCF_023375685.1 Ictalurus furcatus
GTTAGCTTCAAGACAAATCTACAGCCATGATATCACGTATTGAATAGAAGGACATTTGTACCCATAAAGGGCAAAGTGTCAAAGCTTTTAACTGCCCCCACATCAAATTAATATTTAGTGTTATTAGTCCATCTACAGCAGCTCTCTTAGGAGGCATTATCAGGGTTCACTTGCTGTGCTGGACTGTGAGAGCTACCAACGAGCTGTCCCACTTAAAGGTGTTATCTGGGGCAGCCTGAAAAATACAGACATACACAAGAAAAAATATATATACTCAGCCATGGCAATTTTCTCTGTCTGCTTTGCTTATGCATACACATCCATACTTCTTCAAACATAACTAATCAGAAATGATGCTGTCCTCATTACACACTTGCCACTCTCCATTTTTATTTCTTGAGCTGTGTATAATTTAGTTTTATATGAGCCTAAACTTCAGTCATTGTTTCATCATAACATTGCATACCATTACCAAATGTATAGATGTGTAGAATGTCTGTAGAATGTCATTACTATTCTACACCAAATGTAATGTCCTTAACAAACAACAGTGTCAGTAATATGATCTATTAACCTGTTGTAATTCATCCCTTCATAATAACAGCAAAAACTATACATGGGCTTTAATAGAAAGAGATTATAGCAATGATTTGGTGTGATCCGCTGAAATGGTGAGTTACACAAATGTACAAAACCAATCTGTGCACATCATTAGTGAAGATAAACCACTCGACATTTCACTAAAATGCTAGGATTATTTGAAAGTGTGAAAAGGCGAAATGAGACTCGAGATACTAGTGAGTGTGCATATGTGACTCATTCTCCCTCTCTGTCTCTCTCTCTCTCTCTCTCTCTCTCTCTCTCTCTCTCTCTCTCTGAGTAAACGGTTTACTAACATATATATCCCTTCGTGTGATGATCACTTTATCACCATGATGTGATTAGCTATGTACACTAAGCTACAAAGTGAGTGATATTCTGACTTTCTAATGTATATTATGATAAAGTTGATGAAAGCAAATTTTATGACAACATATGCCTGGTAGGATAAAACTTTTTTTCTTAGGTGGCCGGAAGGGCTTATGTACTTATGTTGTGTTCAGTAGCATTTTGTAGCTTTATACCCCACTTTATGGACAAGTTAGGGCCAAAGGGTATGAACTTATGTACATAGATGTATGCAGTTCATGTTGTCTGCAGACATATGTGCACACACACACACACACACACACATACATACATTATGACTCCTGCCTGAAACCAGCATGCCTAGAAACATGTTGATTTGCTGCTGTGAAAGTGAATTGCCTAGACCTGTGCATCAGTCGAGAGAGAGAGACAGAAAGAGAGGAAGAGAGAGATTGAGAGAGAGAGAGAGAAAGAGGTCATTGTGAGGAAATAAAGACCTGTCTCTCTGCAGAATTTATTTTAGCAATTACTTGTAGAATAGCAAGCAAGCCCAAGGACTCTAATTATTTAATGCAAATCTTGCTGACACATCTTTGTGTATTCCTGTTTTCTAACTGACTGTTTTGACAGTATTTAGTTCAAAATACATTATTACATCAGACAATCCCCACAGACTTTTGCTGCATCATTTCACATTACTGGCAGATGCATCTAATCCTTCACATATTCTCCGTTATAACTTAAGTTTGCTTGTGAATATTCCTTATAGATTTATTTCAAAATGGCCACTGGGCTATGACCTTTCAATTTACACCTCATTTGAGCCAATAGGAGGTTCCATGTCCTGTCCATAGCCTTCAACAGCCAATGAGAGTCCCTGCTGAAGGGAAGTGCCTTCCCCCTTTCCTTTGTGGAAAGCTGGAGCCTATTGCAACAAATTGTGTGGATGACTGAAAAATATGATATGCTGCTTTAAGGGCGAGTTTCAACACTTCAATTTAAAAGTCTGTGCGTAAAGCTGTGTAACCAGTGGCAAGTGTCTCCTTTTTCTGTGCGTAAAAGTACACAAAGGTTTATTGTGATATGATAGCTCTTAGTGAGAAAAATCAAGAGTAGTAGCCTTTTTATCCTAGCTATGTGCACATGGTTATCAAGGGCCCTTTGGAGTCTCCAAAAGGTGATTTTGGTAAAACACACGGACATACCCTTAGAAAAACATGTAAAATATAAATTTTCTGTCAACTTTGAACTTGGACTAGGGAAGACTTCATTCTGTGGTCCAATTGTGTTTTCCAGTTAATAGCTCCCAGCTGTAGTCATTTACAGGAATCTGTATGCAAAAAAAAAAAAAAAAAAAAAATTCAGGTGAAAAAAAAATCCCTTCTATTTCACTGTGTTCAAACTTCTATTACTCAATAAAACTTCAGAGTGTCACCTTTCAAAAGAGACCAAATTATGCACGTAATCTAAATGGATCAAGAACAGCTATAATTTTACTTTAGGTTTGCCATGAATAGGCGTCTTAGGGTAATTTTACAGGAGCATTAGAAGCTCCTTAACACAGTGAACATGCCCTCTCTTCAGGTGCCAATGCTAGGAATTTCTGTTTTTCTGGATTCCATCTCTGTGGCTCAGGGTAAAACAGGTTTTATTTAGGACATGAGGAAGTGAGAGTGTGAGAGAAATGTTTATTGAAATTGTGTAGTTGAGGTCAGGATTTGAACTCGGGTCTGCAGCATGAAGGTAGGCTGCTCTATGGATGCACCGGGGCTTGAACTTGGGTCAGTGGCATGAGAGCCAATTGCATGATTGTAATGAATTTCTCCAATAGCCATTCATTCTCATTAATAAAGTACTGAGCGGAAAATCTGGTTTGTCTGTTTTCATTTTATCTTTATGTATTTCTGTAAATTTGGTTCACTTTGTAGATTTGAATGATGAATTAACACAATAGTGCATGGTATCATGATACTACTTTGTATCATGATATTTCAGCTGGTAAAGTATTGTAAGATACTATATGTTTATTACACACAGAAATTCCCTGAAGCTGTGAGGTGGCAATACTACCCACTATGCTATCATGTAACCCACAATCAAATACTGTATATCTGCTAAATTTGCCATATGAATATGTCATATGTGAATATGACACTGGATCACAAACTTGTGACATGACTGCTTTTTTGCTATAATCATCTACTCATGTTTTTCAACACAATACTTACATCATGGATGAGTGATTAAAGGTTTTAACATCCTGTCTTAGTAGATAAATGACAAGCAGCTCAGGAGACCAGCAGATATACAGTAGCTGGCCATATTCATTGTAAATCCAGCACACTATTTCTCTATATTGAACAGGACAAGCGATCTGTAGATGTTAGTATCTCTGACACAGCCCCAGGGGTTTGGGCCTGTGTGGCACATATGAGAGGAAGATAGTGCACTTTGTGAGGTGTGTTGCACATGAGCTCAGAAGTGACCTTGCATGTGTGCCAGTCTGGAACTGCATCTCCCATGACACCCTGCTGCCTCTACTCCACTGGTTATTATTTAAAATGCAGTAAACCAAAAAGATCATAAGATACCCTCTGAGGAGACTGTTATTGGAACTAATGTAAAATCTGTATGTGCACGTTTTCTCTTGGTGTCTGTCTCCCTCTGTCTCTCCCACTCTCAATCTCTGTCTCTCAAACAGACACATTTCACATGCACAATAAGTGTGCCCTGAGGCACACTCTGAATTCAGTTGGATCTCAGGTTGCCGTTGTGCCGCTGTGACCGATGGCAGACTGTAGGGTGGTAGACAAACTTTAACCTTCACACCAAGAGAAGATTAATGTCCCCATGTGGAAGGCCTATTACACAGTCATCTATAACAGTAGCCTACTATTTTAGACAAATAACATTTAAAAACTGCTGCAGCCAAATGGAATAAGTATTATAACTCTGTGTTATATGGCAGGAAGTATAAAAGGCGTGACACGGTTTACATGAAGGTCCATTTCCTTGTCTATTGAGTCAAAGATGTACCTTTGAGGAATAACTTAACAAGGTACAATAGATTATGTTGAATGAATATGATGCTCGTAGTCTCATTTCTTATATAACAAAAGCTTGCAGCACTATCTTGACTTTATTTTGTCTTTGGCAGATAAAATAAATAAATTAAATAACTGCAAAAGAAGGGGACTGCAAATTAATGAATAATGTCACCATCTGCCGATGCCAAACTAAAGCAGCCATAATGTTGATGTCTTGTTTTGGAGTGTTATGGAGATATACAAGATGTAGTCATTATGGGTAATGCAAATGGTTGATATATATTATGAACGTGTTAGTCGCCTACATGATTCTATTTTAGTGGTATTAATACCAGCTCTGTCCCTTTGTCATTTCACTTTCTCTTTGCCTTTTTATCGAAGGTACTTTGTAGTGCAAATCATAGTCACAGTATGTTCCGTCACTGCATAAACCAGCTTTCATATTTCATGATGATGCCTTGATATTTACTAGTTGTAACATTTTTCTGAAGCAGCACAGTGTGCTCTTCTCATTATCTTCTTCCACTTATTCTTTTTGTCTTGGTCTTCTGTTCAGAGTATGACTACTAATGTTTTGAAATGCACTGCTTGTAAGAAAAAAAGTATAACTGAACAGTCACTATGATTCAGTTATTTTACTGCAGTACATTGTATTTGAAATGAATCAGTGACTGTAGAGTTTATATATTCAGGAGGATCACAATCAGTTTATACTATAATTAAGAGCTCTACATAATTGAAGTTGCCGAGTTGTTTCCCAGTCAGCTGTGACTGGGAAACAACTTTCACTGCATCAATTAATTCAGGGAGTGTAGCAAACATCTCAATTAAAAATGTAATGGGAAATACACAGGGTGTCCATGGGTCCTTAAAATGTCTTAAATTCCTTAATGTAAAAAGGCCTCTCTCAAGGCCTTAATTAGCATTAAAATGTCTTAAATTCACGTTTAAAAGGTCTTAAAATTGCAACTGAACCGACACCATAAGAAGATTAAAATTTTATTTTTCGCTCGTTGCTTTTTGAAATGGTAAAGCTACGTGACTGTTGCACTCAGAGTGTGACCGGCTCATCTGTGTTTTAGAGCGGCTCGGTTCACAGTAACTGCCGCTCCACACCAACTTCATCTCTGTCTTTGCTATGAGTTTGAGTTGCTTATATACTGCATTTAGACACGACATGTGCCAGATTCACTTTGGTTTTTCGTTAGCGTAATCTCAAACATTTTTGTGGGCAGAGGTTTACAGCATTTCACCTGACTGGTAATGAAAAGTGAATAAAAAAAATAAATAAAAAAAACTGTTGCCAACTAAACGGAGGTCTTCCTGTGGTTTTCCGCCAAAATAAAAGCCAGAAATATATCACTATTGTTATATTACTATTTGTACCCCAAATAAAAACGTATTATTATTATTAAGTATTATTCATTGCAATAGTAATATTACAAAATAATAAAAGGTCTTTAAATATATATTTTCTTATTTACAAAAATTGATGTACATTTATAATGCTACTTGTTACATTTCCCTGGCATTAAATTACAAAAAACTTGTAAACACTGCTGCAAGGGGGTTTCTAATACAGCTGCTGAGGGAGTGATGGTAAATTTGACAACTGTTTCTCTTTGACATCTTCAGGGCTTAAAAATTTTGTCTTGAATATGGTATTAAAAAGTATTAAATTTGAAGTGCTGATTCTTGCAGATACCCTAATAGAATTATCATTCACTTGTAAATACCTAGAAATCACAATATGAAATACCTGGTTTATCAGTCACAGACTCATTGCCATCCCAGTAGTCAGTGAAGCTACAATTAAATGAAAATTTAATTTATAGCTATACTACTTTGATCAGATAGGTGTGATTAGGAATTTCTGTACTTTAAACCCATAATTTCATAATGCTGGCCAGTTTCCTGACTAGATTATAACAAACTAGACTACAACTTTGTTTAATTTAAGATCTTAAACTTCCAGACTTGCATCCATTAATCTAATAAAAACATTATTTTCTCGCACCTAGAGGGTGCAAGAAATAAAGGGGAAAACGTTAACAGTCCAGGGTAGAGCCCTATAACACTTCCCTTTTAGAAAACAATTCAAAAGTAGTCCTTTAGGACGCTAAGAACAATTAAGCATCCAAAATATCCTTAAGAAGATGCTATTACCCCTATAATTTCACTAAATAATTTGTACTTTTAATATAATATCCTTCAAGATGAAAAACTGTACAAGGCAGGAGTCTGAGGAGTTAACTACATATGGGATAATGCATGATATAAAGTATCAGTTGTTTCTGATTTATTTTATTAAAATGATTCTATTTTTTTTTCATTCACTTGTTCACTTGCAATTAACCCTTAAATGCATGCATGTTTCAACAATCATTATTACATATTCGGGTCGTTAGCGATCTAGAGTTTATATCTAACGCGAATGGATCTCTAAACTGCCCCAATAGTATAAAACTGTCCTAGTATTTTATTAACAATTACAAAATAATAAAATACAGCATATTTAGATATATTTTTGACATTTTATCGGTCAGTAAACACAAAAATATATACACCGTTAAAATTAAGCATGTATTATTCACGCACTAAAATAATGAAAGTATTGTAGCATTATCATTCAGTCATATCAGTCACCACAATGAAATTAAAATAATTACAATATTTAATATTTTCAGAATTAAATCAATGTTATCATGTATAACTTTCATGACTAAAACAGCTGTTAATTATCCGGGGCTGATCCCAGATTCTTCTCCATGCATTTTTTCCAGCTCAGCTAGCCTTCCATAAAGTTTTGTTTTAAGGAAGCTGAGGTAACTTAGCTGTCAATATGTGACATGATAAGAAAAAGTTGGATTTATCATAAAACTTGCATTGGGTGTGATCACTCTTTATAGGACTACCAGACCGATAAAATATAAAACTTTTCTAACAAGGCTTGCTGCTAGCCAGGGGAGGCACAACTAAACTATAGGTAGCTCCTACAGTGCCATGCAAAGTACATTATCTTTCCTTATGCTCTGCTCATATCATGTTCACCTGAACTGGAACTCATATAGACATTTACACACCTTGTTTTCCTGCTCAACATCAGAGGATGTTGCTGTTTGAGTTTCAACTGGAATAAAAAAACCCACAAAAATTGGCATATATCCATTTCTCCTCACAGTGACTGTGTGAGCTAGTGTTTGGCAGAATTGAGATCTGCCAGCCACGAGTGTTTCCATGTATTTTCCTGTAAATCCTGTCTGATTGGTCTCGCCTTTGTTCACTGAAAATATAAAATTACAACACTATCTTCTTTTACTGACATTGTTACGTAGTGACAAACTGGATAATTATTTGGGGCTAAAATAAAAAATCTTTGGGGCTACAGACCTGTTGGGAAACTTTCTATTCTCAATTCCCTCAGATATGTATAAGTATGTTTAGGTTATAGTTTAATTCCTGTCTCATGAACTTTTCTAGACCTGTCTAATGTGTACGTGCCAGTAAAAATGTCACCACAGGAACTTCCTATTTTCTGTTAAGCGAACAGATACCATATATGTTCAGAAACCTGTACATTCTTGTATTGCCCAAGATGTTTTTCACGTACGTGGCCAGACAGTTCAATTGCCATATTATTTCCACACAGTAGTGCACCTACCCCGGCTATTTGTACCTTTGTATATGTCTATATAAACCTCTGTGAAATCTGCATTAAACCGGACGTCTCTTTGAACTGCTTTGGTTGCCAGTGTGTTCATTTAGACTCTCCAGGCCTGCATACTCTCCGTGGTAAACCACATGTGCTAGTTTTTCTTTTGAGTAAATGAACCAAGAGGCTGAAAAGGCTGACGGAGGAAAAGGGGATAATAGAAGCTGTTATTTGCTTTATACTAACAAGACCCTAATGCCCAGGCCAGGTAATTCCCCTGTCTAAAAACAATATTATCAAGTAATATTATGATAGGCAAATGTGGCACCTTTTGTGCTTCCCCCGGTAAATTCAGTATCTGGCTCATATTTGGGATCTGGATAATTGGATACTTTACTATCAATAGACTTCTATCATGTTCATAATCATCAAAATCAATAGTTTGTTCACTGGCTGCTTCATTATCAGATCCACCATCAAATGACGCTAGTATTTGATTAGAAACTTATTCTGCAGTAAATCGCTGAACCATTTCAAGTTTTGCAACGTTTCTTTTATGTCTGGGGTCATTATGATTGACACATTAATTCGTCATTGTTTACCAAACATTCCCACCTTGAGGAATAAAAGTGAATTGCACTCATTGAGCCCTGAGAGATTCAATATTGTTGCGCAGAAAAATATACTTACACTCTTAGATACCCTGGGTCAGTAGCAACCCTTTAGACTTTTTGCAATAAATTAATCATAAAACAGATATTTTTCGCCAATTTTTTTTCTTGTTATATTGTTGATAATAAATAGATTGAGGAATAGTAAGAAGGTGAAGGTCTAATGTGAAAAAATGAACGAGGGGGAGGGTACTGAATGACGTCCCGGGTCACAAGGTATATGTTTAAGGGTTAATGCTTCCTGGTAGAGTCGCAATGGCAACAGGCTGAGAAGGTCCAGGTTCTCTATCTCCATCCAGTGATTCTAGCTCCTTTAGGGGAATCCACAGACATACCCAAGCCAACCTTGAGGTATAATCCAGCAGGTCCTGGGTCTTCCCTGGGGTCTCCCTCAGTCTAGTGGGTATAATTATACTCTAACAGGAGCTGACCAATAGGCATCCTTTTAAGGTGCACAAAACATGCCACTGGCTCCTCTCCATTTTGTGCTCTCTTTTTCCATTATTCATGAAAAAATCCCAAGATACTCCTCCATCAGGAAAGGTATTTCCCCTCATCTGAAGGAAGCAGTCCATATTTCTGGGAGAGAACTAGGCCTTCTTGAAATCCACAAAAACAGTAGTTTAACTTCCTCCCAGAACTCCTCACAAAGCTGTGCAAGAATAAATAGTACATCCTCTGTTCCACGACCTAGATGAAACCTGTGTTGTTCCTCCTAGGTTCAACTATCGGAGGGAGTCTACGCTCCAGAACTCTGCCATAATTTTTTTCTCCAGGAGACTGAGGAGTATGATTTTTATTTTATATTATATATATATATATATATATATATATATATATATATATATATATATATATATATATATATATATATATATATATACACACACACACACACACACACACACATATATACACACACAAAAACAATGATGTGTCACTCTTTAATCAAAATTGTTCGCAAATTTCTTTGGTACAAGAGGAATAAAGCACTTACTGGGATACTGTTATTGGAAAATAATCCACATTGTGTCTGGCCACTTTACACCACCTCATGTTTGATTATTTTCCTATAACAGTATGCCCTGTGCTGTTTTGCTCCTTATGCATCTCAGATTTCACAGACACATGCTATATGTTGGCCAGATATAGTTACGCATAACATCATTCAGTAAGTCAGTTATGTGTAAGATGTGTAGGTTTTATAGGATTTCATCCTGTAATACGTGCTGCTTATCATATAGTTATCTCTAACATTGCCTCTGGCAAAATGGCTTTTAACTGTGCCTCTGGCAATTTTAGATTTCCTCAGCCTCCCCTTCTATCATCACAAAACGAAGGTAATACCTGATGTCTTTCCATTGAGACATAGAAAATAAATGCTTTGCTTTAAAGATGAAACATGTGTCTTACCTCTAGCTTCCATTAAAATAGTCTTCACTATCTCTCTTTTTTTGCACAGCATCACATTCCTTTCAGGCCTGCCAAACCTTTGCTAATTCACAAAATCAATACTGTTTTCATAAATAATGCAGGGAACAGCCACACACAGAGTGACTGTGGTGAGGTTTGTTTGCATGAACACAAGGTGCTGAATTTTACTTGTCCGAATACCACACTCACACACACGAACAACAGCAACAATGTTAACAAAGAGTAACAGGAAGAAATGCAAAATAGTGTATTTAAAAGGCATAATTAACAGCTACATGCTCAAATTCTTCTCCACTTTCCTCTTGAGTTATTTAATTCAAAGTACTTGCCATTAATGTGTCCCCCAAATGAATAAATGTAAATGAACATTCAAAAAAAGAATGTGCAGCGAGCCTTTAAGTAAGCTCCGTAAGCTGCATGGTTCTTAATGGACTGCAAATAAGAGTAGTTAGATATTCAGGATGGCATGGAATTTTAGTTTATTTCTGGATCAATTTTATTCTCAGCAGGCAAACACCAGCAGTAACTGGTCAACTCCAAATTTTGACCCCAACATAAATCTTAGAATTTGTTGGAAGGATAACCCACTCACAGGCAGCAGAGCTTCTCTCCTTTGCCTGTAAGAGACACAAATAGAAAGAGATATGCTTGAATTTGGAAAATCATTCTTAACTCAGACTTGCGAATATTGAGTGATTATAATTCACATTTGATAGACTCTCATACATCTTTATTAAAGGAGATGTGCAAAATGAAAATAACCAATTATACCCAGTGTATCCTTAGTCCTACTTGTAAAACAAGCACAACAAATCTTTAATTATCTAATGTCAGCTTTAATAAGAAAAAACAAGACCCTAATTGACCTGGTATATGTGTACCTTAAAAAAAAAGGTTTTACCATACCTATTGTATATGGTCAACTTTAACAGTGCAACTGAAGCATCTGCACTGATTAATTACAACATTAGCCAGTTAGGTAAATGTCTCTGTACAATCCGCACACTGCAAAATAAAAAAAAAAATCATCAGGTTGCCATTATCATGCATTTTTAATAACATCCTTTTGTTATTGGATTGAATAATTATATATGAGGCAAAAATAAATGGTCGACTAAATGGATTTCTGTATGACCATTACCCTGGTCCTGATTTGTACTCATTTTACAGATCAAAACCACATTTGTAATAATTTATGCTGTTCACCTAAATCAAGTTTCAAGTGATTATTGCAATGTAATATCATCCCTAGTATATTCTGCTTATTGTTGCCATTACGTGCTTGTTTGATCTGCTTCCTGAGCTGCTTGCGTAAAAGTGCTTTGTGCCATGTATTGGGTCTAGGCTAGTAGATCTGGTTGGATAGTTGGCAGTAGACATTAGTCAATGCTGACAGATGGGAAACGTGATTTATGCTTGTGGCTGAAGAAGGCAGGAACACCAGGGCTATGTGACTGAGATTTCAAAGAGCTGGAATTAATCTGCTTCCCCATGCCGTGTGGGCCAAGGAACAAGTTCAAGGTGGAAAGAGAGGGGAGAACACAGGAGGAAACACCACGAAACTATATTTGAATTCTTAAGTGTTATGTGGCTCATTTCAGAAAAAAATACAGGTAGATATGTGCATTAAAATGTCAAAAGTTTTTTTTTACTGTAGCATTTTAGTAAAAGTAACATTCTGGATTTTATATCAGACTTGACATTTGGTTTTTTTAATTTCCTCAACCTGAATGGTAGGTTTTTTATTATTTTTTTTTTTTTTAGCTTTATTTCAAATGACTCTAACATAAAAATCTTAGCCAGATTGTGACCTTCTGTGGAAACTAAGCAAGTAAAACACTTTGAAATAAGCTTATTTATTTATTTAGTGGAGAGTAATAAATGGGCAGATTAAAAATGGTCTATTATGGAGTACGACAGTTTGTTTTAATTTGGCCTCCCCAATGATCATACCTAGAAAGGGCTTTGATGTTGGTTTTGTCTCTACAAGGGCTGAGCTTCTTCCGGGGGGGGGGGGTCAAAATGAACCTTATTAACATTTTCTAAAGTCCTGTATTCATAATACATTGTAAACACAATTCTATGTGTTACACAGCATGAACAATAACTTTTAATGCATTGCATGAGTATTAATAAATGGTCAGTAGCATAATTTTGTGACTTAACTATATCAAGTTTCATAGCACATCATATATGTAAGATTGTAATGCATTGCAGCACAGGCAGATTTTAGTACCTGCACTGCAAGATACTAATACAATTTTAGTTTATTAAATTGAGCTTGGGTGTAAATAAAAGTACACATAATACAGCAATATGCCAGGTCATTGAGTGAAGTGAGCATTTTTATGTCTTTTAAGTAGCAATTAGATTTCTTTACACTTATATTCTGTCTACAATGTTGAATTGTTAATTTTCTATAACAGCACAGCTCAGACAGTAGTGCCAGCTGCAAGGCAAATCACAGGTTTATGTTAATGTGCCCTTCACAATACATTATTGCTTCACAGAGACTTGTAATACATCACAGGGACCAATAATAAATTGAATACAAAATATACTAACATTTAACAACAACCAAAAATGTATTACTGTTAACATGGTGTGACTTTCTGTAAGGAGACATGTTTTTAACATTTTTGGACAGAGGATCCAGTGTCAACACTTTGTAACAGTCAGTACATTTTCTACCAAAGGAGTCTTCAGGACAGAGGATTTCTTTAATTCTTGATAGTATGACAAACTGGTTTTGTTTTTGTTGTTGGTCCCTTTCAAAGGGAACCAAATGTTGCATGAGATCCATGCTGTGGGACACGTGACTGGCAGCTGAAGCTTGTGTAACATCATGCCTATTTATAGGCCTGCCATGATCAGGTGATATAGCCATTAAGCAAGTCGTGAAATATAAAAATGTCACCTGTGAACCGCACCATCAGCCGTATTATGTTCAGCGAGACTGCATGTCAGTCGTTTGTGTAACGCTCGCAAAAAGACTATTCATTTCCTATCTTTTCAAAAAAAAAAAAAAAGAATGACAAAACTTTTACTTTTCTGTCCCTTTTAAAAATGTATGAGCGAGAGAGAATTCAGGAAGTGTGTCATGGGGGATGGATGGACATACTTTCTGTGTGAAGTGTCTAGAGATGGAGCACGCCAGGGCAGCCCTCAAGGGGTCTGAATGTGCGTCTTGTGAATGCCTTACAATTAGGTAGCTCGCTCACAGCTCACTCACTTCTTGGTCAAAGGGAGTTGGGTTTCAGAGGCTCGCGGATCTCAGGTCCTGGGGATTTCGTATGGATCTGGAAGAGGAGCCGGAGACGAGCGTTGCTCTAGCCCTTTCTCTGTCTTCCGTGTTTTCCGCCGGATTTTGGAGCTCGCGTCGTGACTCCTCCTTCTGCTATGGAAAGCCAAAACACCCTCTCTGACTCAGAGGAGCCAGTAAAGGGTGCCATTGCACCAAAAACAGAGCAGCTCTCAAGCATATAAAGAGCTGCTTGAAGTGATTACTAGGGCAGTTGAAAAATTTAATCTAGACTTACCCAAGGAAGAGGAAGTGTTGTAACAGGCCGGGCTAGTGCTTTCTCCCCAGTGAAAATAAATCTCCCTCACACCACAGAAAACTCCCCTTTTTCCCCCAGAAGTGCATGATAAAATGTCACACTTCTGGGGAAAGCCATACACTAGCCGTATTTATTACACGGCAACATTGGAGTATTCAGCCATCATGCGGAGTGAACAACAAGGCTAATTAGCTATGCCAAATGTGGAGTAGGTGCTTGCGAGCCACCTCTCTCCATCAACAGCAGGTAATTTAGGGAGGACAGCTTTGCCTTCCAAGCCATGTAAGGCCACCTTGGCTTTGGTGGGCAAGGCCTATGCGGCGGCGGGTCTCGCTTATGGGTCAACGCATCACTGCATACAATGGCAGTGTTGCAAGCCTACCAGGCAGACCTGCTGAGGTAGCTTGACACTGGGGAGGGAATTGGGCCCAAGGCAGTGGCAGAGCTTTGCCACACCGTGGATTTGTCTCTCCAGGCGACCAAGTAACGGCCCGTCATATCGGCCGTTCAAGGGGTAGCTTGGTTGCGGCGGAGAGGCACCTATTTCTCAACCTCTCAGTGATGGGGGACAAAGATAAGGTCTCCTTGCTGGATGCCCCTGTTAAACCTTCCGGCCTGTTCGGCGGCACAATTAATGCCATTGCCGACAGGTTTCACGAAGCAAAACAGCAAAACGGCAGCATTCAGCCAGTTCATTCCACTTTGTGTCGAGTTTGCCCGCGCATCCATGAGTGGAGCCCAGGCCAGCACTAGTGCGAGGGAGGCACAGAAGGCAAGTGTGGCTGCCTGCCTACCCCCACGGAGAGCCAGGGGGACTGGGCAGCCACAATCACAGCCTGCTAATAGGCCTGATCTGAGAATGATCATAAACGCCAAGCAGACAAAGAAGGAGAGGGCCTGATGGGCCATGGAGAGACATCAGGGGATGTGAAGTTGTTACTGCAGTTATCCCCCAGTACTACTGTAGAGTAGTACTGTAGAGCCTCCCTTAGTCAAGGCCGTCATACCTCTCGAGGGCTGCCCTGGCGTGTGCCACCTTTTCACACTTCACACAGAAAGTGTGTCCCCCCCATTATGAAAAGAGAGCAAGGAGTAACACACTTCTGAATCCTCTCTCACTCATACTTTTCTCTCTCTCTCTTTTTTTTTTTTTAAAGGGACAGAAAAGTAAAGAGATGTTTTAAAAGATAGGGAGGAATTGAAGACTCTTTTTGCAAGCATTACACAAACAACATGCAGTTTCGCTGAAGATAATAAGGATGATGACGCGGTTTACAAGTGCTGTTTTTATATCACGCGATGCGCTTAACTGCCACATCACCTGATCATGGCAGGTATACATCAGGCATGATGTTACGCAAGCTTCAGATACCGGTCACGCGCTTCCCACAGTGTGGAGCTCATGCAATGTCTCGTTCCCTTCTCAGGGAACAGGGTTAAATGCATAAACCAGACGTTTTCCTCATTAACTTCAAGAGAGAAAGAAAAGAGAGACTGGTCAGGAAATGACAGTTGATGTATTATAAGTAGCTGATTTATTATAAGTGATAACAGGAACTAACTTGTTATGGAGATGTAACAACATTAAATATAACTTGATTATTTTCCTCTGACAGCGTGTACTTTTACATCATGTTTTATTCTTCACTTATCTAATCTGACATTGTGAAGTCATATACCCATTCTTTGTGAAATACAAAGTATATAACTATGACTACTTACAAGCAACTACAAAGGTTTATTATATAATATTTATATTACATAATACAAAATACCATGTATGCTGTATAACATAACCTCTTGTATAACTGTTTGCCTTCCATATAATTCCTTCATAACTTTCAGAGCTACAGATTTGAAGAGCATCCCATGCAATATGCTTATTATGTTCAAGGATTCATATGAAGTAAAGTACACACTGTAATGAATCAAAGGAAAATTAATACCCAGAAATTGCGCCATTATGAAAAGGAAAGTTCAAAGTTTCATGCCTTAATAGGTGCATAGCTACTTTTTACCAACCCTGTTTGGCATTGTTTGCATTTTTGATGCACTTATAAAAAACACTAACTGATCCTAGACATTATATTAGCAAGTGGGTAAAATTAAAAACTCATATCTTTATGTATAATGTTTTTTTTCCAGTCCCATGAATTAACATAGTATTCATTCATCTAAAATAGGGTTCCAACCTCACTAATGTGATCTGCAGCACATCAGAGTATGTATTCAAAGCAGTTGTGAAAGGTTACCCCAGTTCCTCAATCGCATATCCCATTGATTCGAAATATTGTGTGTGTGACAGGATGAGATTTGGCAGAGTACGTTATCTTGTCACTTTCCTTTAAATCATTTCTCTCCTAGACCCTCTCCAAAATGTATTGAGAAACAAGAGTAAGATATTAAATTTTGGATGGTATTATATGACTAAACCTTGAGGCCTATATTGATAAACTGTTGCCTGACATTGATGGATGTAGGTGTTGCATGGACTGACATGTAGGTCTAAATTATACTGTTTTTTTCTCCTGCATCTCAAGGACAATGCAGCCATTCATAGCAATAAGGTCACAAACATTCTCAAGAGAGGGAGGAAAAGAACACAAATATGGATTTAGTAAATATAAATTAAAACAACCATGCAAACATTTATCATTTGAAGGTTGGGGAACATATTAGATTCATTCAGAATTTAAACATCGACAAATTACATGATACTGTACATGATACATGAAAAAAAACGATATTCTAATGTTTTACAACTTTTTAATAATGTATAAAATGCAGCATAAACTCCAGGTGTACAGGAAAATTTACATTGCAATCAGAAGTACAAACAGAAATGTCTGGGTTATGCATGTAACCCTGTTCCCCGAGAAGGGAACGAGACGTTGCATTTAGTATAACACTACGGGGGAGCGCCCCTCACGCACGATCGACATCTGAAGCTTGTGTAAAATCATGCCTATTTATAGGCCTGCCATGATAAGGTGACATGGCAATTAAGCGGGTCGCGCGATATATATGGCACCTGTGAACCGTGCCGTCAGCCCCTATTATCTGAAGCGACGACACAATTCACAGGCCTACCCCGGTATGACAAAGCTACGCAACATCTCGTTCCCTTTTCAGGGAACAGGGTTACATGCGTAATCCAGACGTTCTCTTTCAAAGGGAACTCCATGCTGCATTTAGCATAACACTATGGGACCGAGAATAGCCACTCCGTTATACCGAGGGTACGGTCTGTTCAAAAAGACCCAAGCCCGAGGGTCACTGCAAGACACTCGAGCCTGGGGCGGAATGAATATCCAGGCTGTAATATCGAATGAATGTGTGTGGCGTAGATCACCCAATAGCAGCACACATCCTGTAAGGATACCCTGTTGGACAAAGCCTTCGAGGAGGTGAACCCTTATGCCCAGAGGCATAGCGAGACCGCGCGCCTCATAAGCGATTGAGATTGCTTCCACTATCCAATAAGAGATGCGCTGCTTTGACACAGCATCACCTCTACTGTCACTGCCAAAGCAGACCAGCAGCTGCGCCGACTTAAGCCACTGGCTGGAGCGGTGGACGTAAGTACAGGGAGCCCTTACTGGACACAGCAGGTGCATTCTCTCTTGTTCCAGTGTGAGGGACAGAGGAGTGCAGAAAGCCTGCAACACCTCAGGCTGGGCAGCCGATGTAGGCACTTTAGGAATATAATCCGGCATAGGATACAGGAAGGCCTTGGCTAATCCAGGGGCAAAGTCAAGGCAGGAAGGGGCAACAGAGAGAGTTTGTAGATCTCCTACTCGCTTGAGAGATGTCAGGGCCAGTAGAAGTGCTATTTTTAGAGTCAGAAGCTTCTCAGAGACTGACTCTAAGGGCTCAAATGGGGCACCTGACAGAACTTCCAGGACCACAGAAAGGTCCCAGGAAGGTATCCATGGCCTGCAGATGGGCCTCAGCCACCTGACATCATGCATGAAACTCGAAGTTACAGGATGTTGCCCCACAGAGGCTCCATCAACAGGGGCGTGGCTGGCCGAAATTCCGGCCACGTAAACCCTGATTGTAGAAGGAGCCCACCCTGCTGAGAAAAGTCTTGTAAGAACTCCAGGACTGTATCTATTGCACAGTTCACTGGGTCTACAGTGGATCTCTGCAGATGGGAATCTCCCAAGGAGTGCCATCTAGCAGGGATATTATATCGGAGAACCATATTCGAGCTGGCCAATAAGGTGCTACAAGCAGCAGACACAGACTGTCTTGGCAAACTCTCGCTAGAACTTGTGGGAGCAGAGCGAAGCAGGGAAAAGTGTACAGATGTGACCTCGGCCACATGTGCACCATGGCGTCCAGCCCTAATTGTGCAGGACGAGTGAGGGCGAACCACAGCAGGCAGTGTGTTGTCTCCTCGGAGGCGAACACATCCACTCCCACTTAGCCAAACCTCCGCCATATGGACTACACCACTTGTGGATGGAGCCACCAATCCCTGGGTCTCAGCCCTTCCTCAACAGGATGTGTGCCCCCACATTCCAGTTGCCCGGAATGTACATTGCACACACTGACAAAACTTTCCCTCTGCCAGAGAATAATTAGTTGCACCTGCCTGAACAGGGGGCACGGACATAATCCTCCCTGGTGGTCACTATATGACACCTCAGAGGTTTCATCCTTGGACAAAACCCCCAACTTCTGAGCCACCACTGATACAGTCTCCTGTGCAATAGGCCCAATTGGATGACGTTGGCTGCTGCTGCCATAAGCTCCAATAGTCTCCCATAGAGATTGGAGGGGATGCCAAGATCCAGCTTTATCTTGCTCAATGTTGATAGGATTGACCCTATGCATGTTGGGGATAGTAACGTCCTCATCGTGGGCGAGAACATCTCGATGTTGAACTGCCAGTTCCCTGGATCGTGCTAGAATTAACCAGTCATCCAGGTAGTTTAGTACACAGATGGCCTGGAGTCACAGTGGAGCCAGAGTGACATCCATGCACTTTGTGAAGGTGCAAGGGGATAAAGCTAGTGATATTTCTATGTGGAAATATGCACCTTTTAGATCTATCGTCAGAAACCAGTCCTAAAACTGAATCTGTGGAACAATAAGTTTGGGCGTCAGCATCTTGAACCTCCATTTCTGAAGAGAACAGTTCAGATGGCACGGATCTAAAATTGGCCGCATACACCTATTTTTTGTGGACGAGAAATAATGGCTGTAAAAACCTCCCTCCCTCAGGGAACGGGGTACATGTTCTATGACCCCTTTGTCCAAGAGGGATCTTACTTCCTGCGCTGTCAGGCTCTGGTCTGTGCTGACTACTGTGGTGAGCATACCTCTGAACCGGGGGGGGGGGGGGGTGTCGAGCTCTAAACTGGACCCGGTAACCCTTTTCTACGTTAGACAGAACCCATCGAGACACATTTGGCAGTAGTTTACATGCTGCCAGATGGTCTTTTAGTGACGTTAACTATTCCACATTCTATTGGAGGGAAATCATCAGATTTTCCTTGTCCTGTGACAGCTTGCTGACCAGAGAACACTGAAAATTTGGGACAGCCTTGGCTAGGGGAGGCCCTGCAGTAGCACTGGGGGCTAACTGCCCTAACAACCTCATGTCCCCTGATATGTCGCTCCACAGCCCCTCAGGACCGCTCCTCACTGTCTGCTTGGCCTTTATGACCATTCTCAGATCAGGCCTAGTAGCAGGCCGTGACTGTGGCTGCCCAGCATGGCCAGCATTGGCTGCCCACCAATGCCTGGCTGTCTGCGGGGGTTGGAGGGCTGCCATACTCGCCTTCTGTGTCTCCTTCGCACTATCGCTGGCCTGGGCTCCACTTGTGGATGCCCGGGTGAACTTGACACAACAGGGAAGGAACTGGCTGAATGCCGCCATAAGTCGAGCTCACTCAGCAGATCTGCTTGGTAGGACTGCAACACTGTCACTGTCTGCAGTGACCCACAAGCAAGACTACTACTGCATAGGTCTTGCCCACCAATGCCACAGTGGCCTTACATGGTGGCAAAGCTGGCACGTTACACATGGCAAAGCCGGAACCCCTAAAGTACCTGCCGTCGATGGAGAGAGGTAGCTCGCAAGCGTCTCCTCCACCTTCAGCATAGCTAAATAGCCATGCTGTTCATTCCCCACAATGGCCAAATAATCTGACATTGTGGTGTTATAAATACGGCTTAAGCATGGTTTTTCCCCAGAAGCCTGATATTTTGTCATGCACTTCTGGAAGAAAGGGGAGTTTTCTGCAGTTTGAGGGATTTACTTTCACTGAGGAGAAAAAAGCTTATCCAGCCTTAGTAATCACTTCAAGCAGCTCTTTATATGCTGCTCTCAGTTTTTAGCACATCCTTCTGGCTCCTCAGAGTCAGAGAGGAATCATTAATATTATTTTTGTTTGTGTGTTTTTTTTTTTTTTTTTTTGGCTTTCCATAGTGGAAGTAAGTTAGTAAGTAAGTTAATTTTATATAGCACGTTTCACACAGCAAAGCTGATCAAAGTGCTGAACAGAGTAAGGAAAGAAAAAATAGAAAACAGAATAAAACCAAATAAAAACAGACAATAGTAAAAATTAGATTAAAACACCTGGGAGAAGAGATGTTTTAAGCCTCTTTTTAAATGTGGTAATAGAAGGTGCAAGGCGGATGTCCAGTGACAATTGATTCCATAGATGAGGGGCAGCGACTGAAAAAGCTCTATCCCCCTTTGTTTTTAACCCGGAATGAGGACATACAAAAGAAACCTATCAGAAGATCTTAGAAGTCTGTTCAATGAATGTGTTGTAAGAAGATCTTTGAGATAGGAAGGAGCTTGATCATTAAGAGTTTTTTTTAAAAAAACATCAGAATCTTAAACTGAATCCTAAAACAGACTGGGAGCCAATCGAGCGATGCTGAAATTGGGGTGACACGATCAAATTTCTTTGCCCTAGTCAACAGCCTTGCAGCTGAATTCTGAACCATCTGGAGATGAGCCAGAGATGACTGCAGAAGACCCAAGTATAATGAATTACGATAATCTAAGCGCGAAGTGATAAAAGCATGAATAACAAAAGACAAAAATGTTTTAAGTTTAGAAATAATCCGTAGTTGATAACTATTCTTAACAACCGAATTTATTTGCTTGAATAAGCATAATTCTGAATCCAGAATGATGCCAAGGTTCCTAACCTGGGAAGTAATTGAGGGGAAATGGTTATGAATCATCTTATTACTATCATTATTATCTCTCAATCTCAGGGAGCCAAAAACAATATCGGTTTTGTCTTAATTAAGTTGGATGAAATTATTTGTTAATCATTTTTTAATGTCGTCCAGACAGTCCAACAGTGGCTGAATGGAGTCACCAGCTTTCAATTGAATGTACAACTGGGTATCATCAGCATATAAATGAAAAGAGACATTGTGTGCCCTAATAATATTCCCCAATGGATGCATATATAAGTTAAAAAGAAGTGAGCCCAGAATGCAGCCTTGAGGTGCACCTAATAATAGGAGCGGAAGATGAGGAGAAATTACCCATCGCTACTGAGAAGGACCTGTCCTTAAGATATGAGCTGAACCATTGTAGGGCGGTACCCTTGATACCAAACATATGCTCTAAGCGCCAAAGTAGTATGCTATGGTCTACAGTATCAAAGGCAGCTGTAAGATCTAATAGCATCAACACAATATTTTTTCCAGCATCCACTGCCAGTAAAATGTTATTGGACACTTTGAATAAAGCAGACTCTGTGCTATGATAAGCAGTGAAACCAGATTGTAAAGGTTCCAATAGCATAGCTGAATTTAAAAACAGGAGCAATTGTGACTGTACTACTTTTTCTAACAGCTTTGACAGAAATGATAACTTAGAGACAGGCCGATAATTATTAAAGCAACCTTCATCCAAACCCTGTTTCTTAAGCAAAGGTTGAACAATAGCATGCTTAAAACAATTTGCGACCACCCCAGCATCCAAAGATGAATTTACCAACACCTGATTACTGGGGCCAATTTCAGAAAAAGTTGCTTTCATAATCACAGAGGGAACAACAAGTGAATTGGCTGTTATTTTCATCCGATTAACCAGATCACATAGTTCCTTTAGAGAAACATGTTGAAATTGATCAAAGGAAACCGGTATAGTCAGCGAATTCAGGGACAGGTCTGAGAACTGCGAAGAGAAGGAAGAACGAATGGTAATTACTTTATCAGCAAAAAACTTAAACTTCTCACAAAGTACAGCCAAGGGTTCCCCATGGAATTGGCAACTCGGATTAATAATTGAATTGATTGTGGTGAATAAATACCTAGGTCTGACAGTGTGTAGTAATTAAGTCAGAGAAATACCTAGACCTAGCTGACTTTGCTGCATTCTGAAACTTAAACAATCTTTAAAAATCTGAAAGGACACAGTTAAATGATCATGCTTCCATCTCCGCTCGGCTTTACGACAAGCCTGTCTGAGAGAACAAGTATTATCGTCCAGCCAGTAATAAGATTTACAATTTGGTTGTTTCAGCTTAAAAGGGGCAATGGAATCTAAAATATTAGAGCAAAATGTGTAAAATAAGGCAATCAAATCATCAGGCCCAGAAGACGACTCTGCAGCACTCAAGACAGATGTTTCAACAGCATTAGCTAGAGGCAGTGAAAGAATTAATAAAACGGGAGTAATATCCTGAAGGCCTATTCACAACGGCAGAGCTGGCAGCAGGGACATTAAAAACAATGGGCTTGTGATCAGAGAAGGAAGCATCTTCAATATTATCAACAGTGGCTCCATATGACAATATAAGGTCTAGAGTATGACCAAAGACATGTGTTGCCTGATTTATACGTTGAATAAGACCAAAGGAATCCAAGATATTACAAAATTCAGTAACCAAGGGTCGACCAGGGCAGCAGACATGCACATTAAAATCACCCAATAATAACATACGATCATACAACGGAACAATATAATTTTAAAAAATCACAAAAATCACTTAAAGCATTGTCCATGTTAGGTGGCCCATAGGTCAAAGCACAGAATAGCGTGGAAGAGGTCGACTCTAACACACTGTACCTCAAACGACGAGTAAATCCGAACAGAAACTCCGTATGTTAAGTGACTGTTTAACAACCATAGCAACCCCACCGCCCTTGCCAGAAGGCCTTGGAGTACTAATAAAACAACAGTTCGGCGGACAGAGTTCTTCGAAGACTGCTGATTCACCAGGACTAACCCAGGTCTCCGTCAGGAATAAAATATCCAAGTTATGTTTGGCAGAAAAATAACTTAAAATGAAAGTTTTGTTGTACATGGACCTAGCGTTAACTAGGGGCATATTCAGAGGAGACTGAGGTAACGAGGTCAGATCTGGTGAAACAAATTCCAGTTGGCGGAAATTTAAACAGTTCACTCTTCTCTGATGAATCCGTAATCATGGAGGAGCAGAGCAATTGGATGAGTATAGGAAGTCCGGGAAAATAGGCAGATGAAAAACATATCTGTAATCCCATGACCGTCGCGTCAAGTGGAGTCCCTCCAAGCTTATAGTAACCAAGGGAAACGCAATCGATTGTATGGAGGAAGCGATTGCAAGTCTGATTCTCACCCGAACACCAGCACGATTCCCTCTCTTCCTGTGGCGCTTCCTTAGAGGAGGAAAGAAGCAATGTAGCTGGTGAGCACACTCCACCGCGGGTCGGCTTGACGAGGATTGAAAACGAGAATACAGAGTAGGACAAAATCGCAGATGAGCTCCCATACAGCTTCTGATGTTAAGCAAAGCTTGACGATTGTAGGTCAACACTGAATCTGCATGACACCAGTGTGGCACGATACACAGTAAAAACAGCACAGATGCCAGACAAACAGACATAACAGATAGAACAAACTGTAATAGGCGGGAAAGACAAGAGAGAGGGCATGCCGACAGGAACACTGGCGCCATCTTGGGTCAAAGGTCCCAAGGAAAGAGGAGTCGTGACCCGCGCTTCAAAATCCAGCAGAGAGCCGGACCCGGAAGACAGACCAAGAGGCAGAGCAGCGCTCGTCTCTGGCTCCTCTTCCGGATCCATAAGAGATCCCCCGGACCTGAGATGGCTAGCTGCCTCAGCAGCCAGCCCAGATCCCCAAGCCTCTGGAACCCAACTCGCTTCAGCTTCCGAGAAGAGAGCGAGTTGCAAGGGGAGCTGCCTAATGTAAGGCGTTACAATGCGCCCTCGCATGCTCCAACCCTAGACGCTTCACACAGAAAGTGTGCACTACTCCCCGCGATGAAACAGGAGCAAGGCGTAACACATTTCCTGAATTCTCTCTCATATTTTTCTCTCACTCATTCCTTTTTTTTTCCTTCTCTTTTTTTTAAAGGGATAGAAAAGTCCAGAGATTTTGAGAAAAGATAGAGAGTAAATGAAGCGTCTTTTTGTTTCGTTACACAAACAACCGACATGCAGTCTCGCTGAAGATAGTAAGGCTGACATTGCAGTTCACAGGTGCCATATATATATATCATGCGACGTGCTTAATTGCCACATCACCTTATCATGGCAGGCCTATAAATAGGCATGATTTTACACAAGCTTCAGATGCCGGTCGCGGGTGAGGGGCGCTCCCCCATAGAGTTATGCTAAACGCAATGTGGAGTTCCCTTTGAAAGGGAACATAATTTATTAGCATTTGTTAACTGTCAAATGCTGAATAACCAATTATTTGTTCATAGCTATTTATAATGCATTAATGAAATAATTTATTGTTATATGTTTCAGATGTTTTAAATCAAATATCAAACACCAGATTTGTTAATTAATAATTCATCTTGTCCAAATAGGAAGGAAATGCCAGCTCAAAGTGCACACAATGACTAGTTTGTTTATCAGGTTATAAATGCATTCAGGCAGCCATCAACAGGATGTCATGTCATTTTGTGTTGAGGAAATAATCAAATAACCTTAAAAATGTGCAATATTCTCTACATCTCACAGTTAATGTTTAAATTCAGGGTTTAATTAGGAGATTAAATTGGTGTTTTCATTTATTTCTGGGTTGATTTGGATGTACTGTACTCCTTGGGACATTATCTTTTTGAAAGTGTCCTCTATGATCATGCTGTAAACAGCTTTGCACTACAGTATTCTGGTATTTAGCATAATTACTGATTCCATCATATTTAAGATTGATACACTAGTCTACTAAGGTCTAGTATGCTCACATGCCCATGTATTACATTTCTCGGAACTGTTCAACTGTTCAAAAGCATTGTAGGTAATTATTATATCCTTAAATACATACGCAAAATATTGAACCTATTAATTGAGCTGAAATTTTGAAAAAGTGTGGGCTGGTTTCATTGGGGCAGGGGATGTTGTTTACTGGTTTAAAAGCACACACTTGAGCACACACACAAGCACTCACACAAGCACACCCATCTTGACTTGTCCTGTCGGTGACCAGGTGAACATTATCAAATTTGTGATCCATGACACATATAACCTGCCCTTCAAAGGTCATCTATTACACACATTCATGGTTTAAACTGTGCTGTATATCTTGGCAGCCCTCACTGATAATAAGTGACTTGATTTAAGCAATATTGTATTACATGTCAGACACAATGTAATTTATTGTATTGATAAGAGATATCTGGCTCCCTTCAAATCTAAACGGTGATGGGAATTTTTCATAGCCTCTGAGGCTGTCTACTGCGCTCATTTCTGCAAACCTTTGTGAGACCATCATGAAGCATCTTTACAGAAATCTTTACATCTCTACTATCCAATGAGGAGGTTGAGGGTACAAAGGAAACTCTCTGGTCTTGTTGAAGTGCTGATTGCATACTTATTCATTTACATGTTTAAAGCTCATTTTACAATGACAAAGTGAAGTAGAAGTGACACTGTCACTCACAAGTGCTTATGTATTAGAATTCAAATTCTTAATGAAAACATATTTGTTTATGGGATTCAACAGATAAGCATTTCTAACATTTAGTGTCAAGTCTCTTTGACCAAGGCTGCTGGTAAAACTATCCACAGCTATACCACAACATTAAGAAGCATAGCTACTGTATATTGTTGACGGTTGAAATAAAAATCCACCCTAAATGACTTGCATATCAATATTTATAATCAATACGTGATCTTCAGTTGGGCAATGATTTAATTTATGATTAAATTATGAAGGTTTTTTATTTTATTTTTTATTTTTAAAGTTCTCCTATCAACAAGTTAGCATATATTCACTTTGGCTAACAGTTTCCTACATGCCCCAATACTGCCTGCTGGCTAATTGATTTTTTTTAATGTTAGAGCAGCAAGCTAATCACAAGTCTCAGTTATAATCCTCTTATGCCAGGTTCATCTATTTAGCTACATTCCAACACAAGACTTGATCCACAACTAATAGAGGGGATTTCAGGAATGCAACCTTTATGATTATTACACTGATGAGAGATTAATTTAAATTAGCTCTTAGTGTGTGTTGGCCCTATGAACTATTTTCATGATATATTAGGTTATTGCCAGAGAAAATGTATAAACATGAATTTTTGAACATGTATAAAAACAGAAATTATTTCTTACACTTTACTACATCACCTTATTAATATCAAAACTGAAACATCTGCTTTAACCACGCCTAAACATTTGCTCTTCAAAGCCAGCCTTGTCATCCATTACAATTCTTACTATATATCTTGAAATGATAAAGATTTGACTTGACCAGAATAGAGCGAGAGAGAGATCAAACGTTTAACAGTCTCATATGTTCATCTGGGGTATAAATAGGTTTTCATTATGAAAATGGAAATGTACTTCCCCACCTCCCCCACTACACTGTTTAAATAATGCTATTATCACTGGGGTGTGGGGTTAGGGGGACTGTAACTCAAACTTAACACACATTTCATCTACTAATCATCTTTTATGCTTTGAGATAATTGTGGAATGTCTGCTAATTAAATTTGTGAGGAGAGAATGAGAATGTGAACTCTGTGCTGAGGCCTCTGCTCTGTTGGCAATACACACAGAGGAATCCGTTAAGGAACAGATGAGTAGGTTCTAATTGAAACAATATGAATGCAAAGAGGTGTAATTGTGTACCAATTCTAGTATGGGAAACAAACAAAACGCTTGATCATTAATTGTAAATCACTGAACTGTAAAAATGTAATTTGAATTTTAAGTTATATGTATTTATATTTATATATATATATATATATATATATATATATATATATATATATATATATATATATATATATATATATATATATCCTGTGCGCTAAAGCTACAGCTTCTGGTTAACTTTAGCACCAGTTTTGTACAACAGATTGTACACCTGATCCAGAAAACATGTCCTACACTGGTAACCTGAATTCTGTGAATCAACAACCCTGCATATTATTTATAGGCTACTTAAGTGATATTAGAAACATTGATTAATCTTCAGTTATCACTTGATCCTGATCAGGGTCATATCTCAGGAACACTGGCTAAAAGGCAGAAATGCACGCTCACACATCTAAATGCCATGAACCTGAGTTGGCACAGAAGCAGAAGCGGGTGCGTAGTAAAGGGTAGTTCCAAAGACGAAGTCGTAAAACAAGCAAGGGTCAGGCGATTGGACAAACAAAGCACAAGGGGACAAGCAGAAAGCGTAGTCGTAAACAGGAAAAGAGGTCGAGATAAAGATAGCAAACGAACGTGAAAGGCTTGGAAACGCAGAGAACAAGTCTACTGAACGTATACTTCGCAATGAACATTTGGCGAATGACTCTCTAAATACTAGTGGAGAGAGTGTGTGTGTGTGTGTGATTAGTGACAGGTGTGGGAGATTAGAACTCCGGGGATGGTGAGCGCATGCGTGCATGGGAGGTGAGTGTTGCTTCTTGGGAAACTGAGTCCTGGCCGGGTTGAGATATGACACTAAAGCATATTTAGAGTAGCTGCCTAATGTAATTTTTTGGGAGGTGTCAGGCAGGGGTGTTAGCTGGACTGAGGCTGAGCCCAGATTCTTCTCCATGCATTTTTCCAGAGCAGCTAGTAGCCTAAGTTTTGTTTTATGGAAGCTGAAGTAAGTTAGCTGTCTATGTATCACATGATCAGAACCAGTTGAATTTACCATAATACTTGCCTCACTGCTTGTCGGACCACTGGACCGATAAAATATAAAACGTTCTAACTAGGCTAGTTTGGTGTCGCTAGCCAAGGGGAGGCACAACTAAGCTGTGGGTTACGCTGCTACAGTGCCATACAATTACATTATCTTTCCTTATGCTCTGGTCATATGTAAACTGGAACTCAGACATTTACACACCTTGTTTTCCCACTCAGCATGAGAGGATGTTGGTGTTTCAGTTTCAACCCCTTTACTGGTTTTAAACAAACAACCAAACAAAAAAACAGCATATTTTCCCTTCACAGTTAATGTGTGAGCTAGTGTTTGGGAGAATTGAGAGCTATCAGACAATAAGATACGAGTATTTCCACATATTATCCTGTAAACCCTGTCTGATTGGTCTCGACTGTGTTCACTGAAGATATCAAATTACAACACCGGCGTCTTCTTTTACTGATGCTCAGTTACATAGTGACAAACCGCTCCAAGTGGAGAATTATTTTGGGCTAAAGAAAAAATCTTCAGGGCTACAGCCCTGAATGCCCAGGCCAGTTTACACCCTGTTGTCCAGAAATCAGAAGCCCCAGAGGAAACACTGGAAAACAGACGATAACTGAACATTAGGATCAAACCCTGCATCCTGGAGATGTGAGGCAGCAACCCTGCTATGTCACAGTATAGCCCTACATTAGGAACATTTATTCATTCATCTTCGCTAACTCCTTTATTCTGGTCAGGCCTATCCTGGGAATACTGGGCGTGAGATGGGAATACACTCTGGATGAGACTCCAGGGTACCATGCGCGCACGCACACACACACACATTCACACTCAGGGGATACATTTTTCAATTTCACATGCTTCTCCTTTTCATGACTTTTACATTTTTTTTCTTTATTAGGTCTTTACTCTCAGTTTAAATTATATAATTGTTTGTAGAAGTTTTCCTTCCTGTTTGGGCTTTGGCTTTAGCTCTAAACCCATCAATTTCTTTTCCCTCCTGAACGTCTTCTCCACCCTGTAGCTGTCTGATCACAGAGTAACATCCCTCAGAAACTCCAATCTTTTCCTCTGTCTGACTCTGTCTTTCACTTTGACCTGCAGATGAGTGCTCTCTTTTTCATCTCTCTCTCTCTCCCTCTCTCTCTCTCTCCTTGACTTTGATGTGTGCAACTACTAGATTTCCTGAGGCTATTCCAATTCACACCCACAAATCTAAGGTTATAGCACTGATCAAGTGTTGTATTATATTTGGATTGCTGAAGGTCACTCAGTCAGACCAGGTGGTAGATACAAGATAATACTTGTTGTGAACTCGCATATCTGGGGTGTATGCATGGAGGATATGCTCTCTTCCTTTGTGTTTTTTTTTGGTCCTGTTTGTGTTTGAGCCTGCTCTACTGTTTGTCTTTCCTAGGTTGTCTGTTGCTACCCAGACTTGTTCAGGTTCCATTTTAGATTCAAGACATATGTCATCATGTTGCCCCACCATTCTGCACTCAGCTGTGAGTCTTAAAGAAAGCTGAAGCAGCAGCTTGCTTTTAACTTTGACTTGTGGCTTTTTTTTTTGCATTCAACCTGTGCTTGACTCACAACCCCAATTTTTGTCTTAGCTCTACTGTGAAGTTGGCTTTTCTTTAGTTTTTTACTTGCAACATGTTGCAGATATTACTCAGAGAAGAGTTTGGGTACCATTTTTGTTGATTTTCTTCTGTCTTTAGTAAGGGAGTCAGGGAAGTGGGTTGTATTTTATTCTATACTTTTGGTGTACAGTATTTAGTTCTGAGTTCAGTATGGAGGTTGTATCTAAGTTAATAGGTACATTCTTAAACAAAGTTTAAATCTTGAACCATAACAAGTCCTTCATCTTGTCCCCTCTGGGGATCTCCTTAAGGTGACCTTATAACAAAAGAGTTTCGTTTTTTGAGAGAGTTTTATGCAGATCCCCTTAAAAAATCTGACAAAACACCAAGGAACCTTGTAAATACACTATTTGCCAAAAGTTTGTGGACACCTGACCATCACACCCATATGTGCCTTTTGAATGTCCCATTTGTAGGTTAAGTTATTTTCCCCCTTGGTCATGAAATCATGTCAGGTAAGTTCCCATTTTGACCAAACAGTCAAGGTAGCAGACTGCATCATCTTTCTCCTGTGCTCTTTCTGTTTACCCTGCCCTTCTCAATATCATTCTCGACTGAGAAGCACTGTTGCCATATTAATATTTTAGACTGACATTGAGATTGGGGCTATGTATGTGAGCAGGAGAGCAAATATCAAGAGATTGCAGTGCAGAAGACCACCTGTCATCCCATGCAACCCATCACATCTTTCAAATGCAACCTAACTGAGACAAAGAGAAACTTGTTGTTCTAACACAAACAATGTTTACTGAGCAGCCTGTTTACTGTTTCTCTGTAAGCCAATCCATACAGAGATTTCTGCTTTAAAAATAATTCAGGCTGTAATGCATCAGCATGGTTAACCTTTGCTAGTCAATTTAAAAAAAAAAAAGTTACACACAGGTCCATAGAGGACAAAAATATCCATGTCCAAAAACTGTCAAAAATATTACATTATGTTTTCTTCCACTTTCACCAACATTGACATTTTTTACTAGCATAAGTTCTAGTCATAATTACCAAACATTTATTCATTTTCAGAATTGTAACCCTTTAAATGCTGGTTTGTTTACATAATGCCACAGACTTTATTTTTTTTAATGAAAAAAATATATATAGTAATTATTTTCCCTATACTAAATGCTATGCAGAATGTTTTTTTCATTCTGCTTAGATATGTCTTTGATATGTCAATGATTAGCAACAAATTAATTTTGATGCATTCATGTTTTTATGCAGTGTCAGATTGAAAAAAAAACTACCACTCAGGTCCATAAAAGATAAAAATGTCCATGTCAAAAAACTGTCATAGAAATATTATATTAATATAATAATTCTATGTAATCTAATTCTGTATGCAATTATGTAATTCTGTATGTAATTATGTAATTCTGTATATAATAATTCTATTCACTTTCACTGACTTAGAATTTTTACCAGCTTGAGTTCTGATCATAACTACCAAACATTCATACATTTTCAGAAGTTTAACCCTTTAAATACCGCTTTCTTTACATAATGCAAAAATCTTCAAAGCTCCGTAACCTGCTTTGACTCATATACATGGGGTGGGGTCTGCGATTTCCAGTACAATATAATTTCTTTCTTCCAAACTGTTCACACAAAATTTTCAGATTAAAATTCACACATACAAACCACATCTCTGATATCCATACAAACACACACACATTTATAGCTGCATCATTTATTTGGTTGGTCTGCAGTGCTCTATAATACAGCACAATCAGAAAAAAAGGAAAAGCATGTATTTTCCCCATAGGGTAAACCTGAGAAAATTCAATCTTTTGAAACCTTGTCAACACAATAAAAGCCTATTAACACAGAATGCATGATGTTATGCTTAAACGTCATGGGGATTAAATATTGCAGTTTGAATGTGTTTCAATGGGGACAGTTTTGTCCTTAAGTTCCTGAGTGCAACTATTTTGTGTACCTAGGTTAAAACAGATTTATGAAAGCAAATGATGGTGAAATACACACCTTTTGCAAAATTTATGCTGTTTGCATTAACACGGACAAAACGATAAAAAAAAATGACAAAGACAAAAATATCCATGAGGACGCACAAGGGTTAAAGCTCTCAGTAAATTGGAAAATCTTCACTGAGAGAGAAACAAGTTTTGTTTTTGGTTTTTAATTAGTATCTGTTGATGGCCATATTTCTAAAACTATGCATTTAAAAACATCCTCAATGCAGAAATGACTCACCCTGCCTTATGTCAACACCTTAATATTCAGCCAAACCATTGGAGAAAAGAAGTTTCTCAAAAAATTCTCAGCATTCAAAGTACTTTGAGTCATCAGCTCTTGTCACCTTTTTTATATTACACAGCTACTGCGCTGAACTGGATTTCTTTTGTCCATAATATTTCATGACCTTCATGATTTATTCTTTACCATCTTTCTGCAATTTTATGCATACTTTCCATTAGCCAACTTACATTTCATGACTTCAGTACTTTAAGGTTCATTGTATAGTCACCTAAACAGAAACGTAACAGTGTGCGTAAAATCCACTTTCATATGCTGTAAGAAATACAGGTTTTGTGATCATTTGATAGATCTTTAGTAAGATCTATCCAGTTGTGTGCTTACTACAGTCCCATAAATAACACTTGTTGGGGGGCGGGGGGGTTGGGGGAAGGTCATTTTTAGTATATCACAAAACAATAATCTAATTTAATCATATCTAATAGTGTTGGCTATTAATCAGTTTGGAGGTTTATATTAATGCACTCGGCCTAAATGTTATAGTTTCAATAGTAATGACTAATTCACAGGGACATGTACTGTATGGCAGATACGCTACATGATCTAAGATTGGCCAGGAGAATGCTGCAGTAGTCCAATCTCGAAATGACAATGGTCTGAACATGCACCTGAGTGACATGTGTGGATAGAAATAGCACTACACACATTCTATAAGAAACTCTAATTTAAGCATCTGAGATGCTTAAAATTACTGCTTATACTGTGAGAGCACAGTTATACAGTGCTGTGAAAAAGTATTTATGATTTATTTTTTTGTGTGTGTATGTCTCATACTAAATTGTTTCAGAAATTAAAACAAAATCTATGATAAAACAAAGACAACCCGAGTAAACACAAAATACAGTTTTTAATTGATAATGTTATTTATTGAAGCAACAAATTATCCAATACCAGCTGGGCCTGTGTGAAACTGTATTTGCCCCAGTAGTTACTAATTCCCCTAGTCTATGAAACTACATTCATAGATTATGCAGCCAGACAATGATCCAAAGTAGTAAGTGAAAGACTGATCACCAGTTATCAGAAGCGTTGGTTGCAATTATTGCTGCTTAAGGTGGCATAGCCAGATTTTAAGTTTAAGGGGGCACTTAGTTTTTCATGAGGGTGATAGGTGTTGGATAACTAACTAACTAACTAAATAAAAACTATATTGTGTTTATTCAGGTTGCCTTTGTTTTACATATGTTGTATGTTGTAATTTGTTTGAAGATCTAAAAGTATTTAGTATGAGATATACACAAAAACAGAAGAACTCAGGAAGAATACTTTTTCACAGCACTATACAATACACAGGACAATCTTTCATTATCTCTTCAGTCAGAATAAGTCATTTTCTTTCTTTTTTTTTTCTTTAGTCATCACATGTTACCATTCAAATGCTGACAACAGTACAGTACATAATTAAAAGTGCTCCATTATCTCTTACTTAACAAAAAAAAAAAAAACCCTGAAGCCTCCTTTGGATATAGATGATGGAGGTGTGTTATGGGATTTCTCTGTGAAGTGAGTGTGTTACTCTTGATATTTAGACTTTGGTGGATGATCTCTTAAAAGAGAATTGGGTAACAAGAGACAGAAGCACTTAGGTCACAGCAATGATGTGCTCCCTGTTTCTTCCCTGCCGTGATCAAGATTGCAGTGTTAGTCAGAGCCAGGATTAATGTTTTGAGGAATAACAATGGCATTGAATTGTCGCATTTGGTGTAGACTGGCTCTCTCAGGCTCAGTGTGGAGAAATACAATTACTTTTCTGGGATGGCACAGTGAGGAGACATTAAAGATGTGGCATTCTTAGTTGGAGATGGAGTCAGAAAACACATTAGATATGTGGTGGTCATTGAAAATCCTACATACTGAGTCTAAAGAGCTTCTATTGTTTCTATCCCTTTATGTTGTATATCATATATAGGAGGGTGCAACAAGTCCATTTCAGGGGTTAGCATACCAGGGGCCTATTATTGGTTAGCTAGCTTTGTTTGATCTTATCCTGGATGTTTACCATGTTTTTATCACTATAGTAACTTAGCACAGCTGCACAGTCAAAATGCTTCTGTGCTCAGGGCTCTACGGTAACAATTTATTTTAGGAGCACTTTTTTTTTTTTTTTTAGAGATGATAATGTCAATGTGTCACAATATAACACATTTAGGCATGAGAAAACTTGAGCTTGTCAATTATGACAGAATTTAGGAACACAGTGTGAGCCGTGACAAATTAATTCACCTTCTGTTAAAATAAATGTAATATTTTCAGTTAATTTTACAGGCTGTATGCAAAAAACAACAACCGTTAACCTGTTACACCTTGTAAACAAATACAAAGAAACCTCAATGTTCAGTCTTTGAAGTCTGCTCCTCATAAATATATTTAAAGCTACACTATTAGCCATTTCCCACTGTCATGGTTCTGGGCTGGAGCCAGCTCTTGAACTGCTCTGCGTATATTGTGTAAATATCTGTTATGTTACCAGGTTGGAGGCAAGCGCGGGCCGAGCAGTGACAGAAAGGCGAAGGAAGCGGGAAGCGGGAAGCGCAAAGCACACAGTCCGAAGCAATAGAAAGAATCCAAGACGAGATCCGGGAATCGTAAGTTGCAAACAAGGCTAACGTCCTTAAGCCATGAAAGTCCGCCGCATAGTAGGAAGCTTGGTAACTTACTAGCGTTTGGGGAAAACTGAGCGTTACTTCGCACTGCGCTGTCATTAACAAGGTCTTAAATAACCTTGGGTGGCGCACAGGTGTTGGCACTCAGTACTCCGGCGAACTTGAGCGCGGGCGTTGCTGGGATATGTAGTCCACATCGGTTCGGTGGCCGCGAGTTCGCCGTGGTGTAACAATATCTTAATAATCTCATATAGGATGTGATCGGGTGAGTACATTTATCTGCCAGATACAAAGTACTTTAGTTTAATGATGTTCATTATTGATGCTCCGATCAGGATTTTTACAGCCGATACCGATTTCTTGTCATCTTGATATCTATCCAGATACCAATCTTTGTTTTGTTTAAGCTTTAATCAGGAGGTCTGTCATAAACAGTTAAATGTAAGCTCTCTGCTCATGGTCACTGTTAATTAAATTAAAATAATAGCCATGAGAAATACTGTTGGTGAATTGATGGATAAACAAGCATAAAATATTTATTTTAAAATATCTTAAACAATAAAGAGTCCTAATTAAAAGTAGACTAACACAAAAATGATCCATATTAGGAAAAAGAAGGCTATTAAGCTTAATGTCAAACTGATATTAAATGCAACCCATAGTGATTAAACATTATTTCATTACTCATTTTATTTTTATTTTATGAATTTAGTATATTACTATTTATAACTAAGCACATTTTCTGTCTGTATATTTTATTAGTTTTTTGTTTATCAGTTATTCCTTTTAGATCGGTTCCCCTAGTACAGTGTTGCCATGTCTGCTGATAATATTGTTTTTTTTGGAGGTTTAAATCTAAACATGAAAACTGAAGTTGACTTTTCTAGTGATATCTGGCAACTGTGAGTTTAAATGAAGTGAATGCGCTGTCTATTAGATTTAGTGAAGAGGGAGCAGCAGCGCACTGTATGTCTACAGCCCACCTTGTAGCGTTATCATTTTAATTAATAAATCATTATTAATTTACTGACGCTCAACACCGCTGTGGCTACATGAGCATGTCACAGTCGCAGGTTCAGGTCATTTTGCGTGATCAATAAAAGATGGGCGATTGTGAGATCGGCAAGTTGAGAGAAGCAGATGATGTACAGTGTTACTCGTCACAATGGCTTCTTTACAGTATTTACACACTTGTTCGGTTGACTGAGGTGATGAAAAGCAGTATGAAAGTAACTGTTGCGCAGTGTAGATGCATTTTGGAGTTGTAGTTTTTATTCCGATTGTATTATACAACTTCGAACAGGTCACTCACATCAGTGCAACTAAATATTTTTTCACAGTCGCACAAAGTGCTTTTCAGTTGCAAATGCGAGTGAAATGGTCGCACTGTAGAGCCCTGGGACTGGATAAATTAGGTCTTGCACAAATCAGCTGTTAGAAAAATACTCATTCCCTGATGTAGACTACTAAACTTGTCATGTCATGAAAATGACTTAAAATCGATGGAATTAGGAGAATAAACTGATCACTAATGTTTCTTGCCTTTCTCAGATTATTCGGGAAGGGAATGCTGTATCGTTGACAGCCTATTGCTCTCACAAAGTGTCCCCCTCCACAATGTGGTATATTTACAGTGCCCTCCACTAATATTGGCACCCCTGGTAAATATAAGCAAAGGAGGCTGTGAAAAATTGTCTTTATTGTTTATCATTTGGAACTCTTGTTTTAAAAAAATGCACAAAAATACTCTGCTCTCATGGATATCAAACAATTGCAAATAAAACACAAGTTTATACAATATTATATATATATATATATATATATATATATATATATATATATATATATATATATATATATATATACACACACACACACACACACATGTGATAAACATGTATATATATGCCTTGATATTGCTTGATATTGAAGGTGTGCTATTCTTATTATTTTTTTGTGATTTTTTTTAACAAATGATCAAAAGGTTAAACAATAAAGACAATTTTTCACAGCCTTCTTTGCTCATATTTACCAAGGGTGCCAATATTAGTGGAGGGCACTCTATGTGTGTTGCATACCTCTCAACAAGAAGATAAAGTTGGGTAGGGTAGCAGCTCTTGAGAGCTAAACCTAATGGGCAATTAATGGTGCAGCATTTAGTAGTTTTGAATCAAAATTAACATGGAATTTAACATTAATTACTTTGCTTTCAAGACCTGTTTATACTACTATTGTTACAAATGAAGAATAGGGCCAATTAGACTCAAGTAATCACTGTAGTCTCTGAATTAATTATTGATTAACTAAGCAAATTTTCTTCTGTTGGCTAAATTTCCTTTTAGAATAAATTTTTTAACTTAGCACTGAAGCATTACAACTCTGTCCATTGCCATATTAACAACGGTGCATGTACATTGCAGATCATTGATAATTTTTGTTTGTTTCCCACATGCCAGCAGCATCAGGTTTTCTAAGACCACCAGACATGATCTGGAATGTGGCTGTCAACACTGTAAAAATGTCAAGTTGCACTCTAAACTAAATACTATTACACCTTTACACCTTGTTACACCTTTCTCCCAATTCACCGGGGGGGGGGGGGGGGGTGTTCGGAGGTAGACACCATTTCTGTGTGTTGGGATGGAGCAGGGCAGCCCTCAAGAGGTCTGACAGTGTGCTTAGTGAACGCCTTACAATTAGGCAGCTCCGCTCATGACTCGCTCTCTTCTCGGCCAAAGGGAGTTGGTTTTCAGAGCCTGGCGGATCTGGGCCGGCTACTGCCGAGGCAGCCAGATGGCTCAGGTCCTGGGGATCTCTTATGGATCTGGAAGAGGAGCCGGAGACGAACACTGCTCTTATCTCTTTCTCAACCAGATTTTGGAGTTCCTGCCGTGACTCCTACTTCTGCTATGGAAAGCCAAAAACTAACTAACTAAATAAATTTGTCTCAGAGGAGCCAGAAGGGTGTGCTAAAAAATGAGAGCAGCACTCAAGACCTCCCGTCTTTGTCCAAAGGGGTACCCTTACAGGATGTGTGTGCTGCAGTAGGGTGGTCTATGCCGCACACATTCATTCGATATTGCAGCCTGGATATACATTCTACCCCAGGCTCAAGTGTCTTGCAGTGACCCTCGGGATCTTTTTATACAGGCCATACCCTCAGTATGATGGAGTGGGTATTGTCGTTCCCACAGTGTGGAGCTCATGCAACGTCTTGTTCCCTTCTCAGGGAACAGGGTTACATTCGTAACCCAGACGCTTTACAGGCAGTCATACATTTGTACTGGCACTAGTGTTAGTGGATCATATGTGGCCCTGGGGACTTTGTTAGATATATGGTCAATATATTTGTATTCTATATTTAGTATATCTTTTGATTTATTCGAAATATTCTTTACATACTGTTAAGGTTTATTTTCTTAAGAGAACAAATTCACAAGAACATGGGTACAATTCATTAATTCTAAAACTCAAAATAGCATAATAAAAACATGGGGGGAGGAGCTGAATTTCCCGTTAAGTTGTGCATCCAATTTACTATGTTGGCACACAAAATAGAAATAAAATAAATCAATAAAATAAAATTATTGATTTTATGCTACATAGTATTGGAATTGACAGCAAAGAAGAAAAAATGCAGTTTGCTTTGTCAGTCCTCATTTTATATCACTTGATTGTTTCTGGCTTAAAGAAAAATGCCTCTCTTTAAAAATGGTGGTCTAGACAGAGCTGAAAAACTATGTCTTTTAATAATCTAAATGGGCTATCTAGAACTGTCTCTGGATAGAGAAAACTAGAGAAAACTTTCCCTGCAAAACTGGTGACTTAACCTTTGAACTTAAGTCAACAACACTGAATACAGTCAAAAGTAGATCCACACTTTGTAGTAAATACATTTTTAATTCCAAGAGATCAGAATAAGTCAAGAATCTGCCATTGTCTCTAAACCTGTCTTCTGTGGAGACACACAAGCCTCAGTTTACTGCCTGGCAAAGTAAGAACAAACATAAAGCTCTCAGTCTTCTAGATACCACTCAAATAGTGTAGCCTATGCACTCAGCTGTATAAATGCACAAACAGCTGTACCTTATCAGCAGAGTGATTTGTTCCCTTTCAAAGGGAACTTCGACGTTGCATTTAGCATAACAGTATGGGAGCGCCCTTGCGGGCGTGACCGGTATCTGAAGCTTGTGTAAAATCATGCCTCTACTTATAGCCTGCCATGATCAGGTGACGTGGCAATTAAGCGCGTCGCATGATACATATATGGCACCTGTGAACCATGCCGCCAGCCTTATTATCTTCAGCGAGACTGCATGTCTGTTGTTTTTGTGACAAAAAACACTTCATTTCTACTCTATATTTTCTCAAAATCTCTAAACTTTTCCATCCCTTTTTTAGAAAATAGAAAAGAAAAGAGAGGGAAATAATGAGCAAGAAAGAATTCAGGAAGTGTGTTACGCCTTGCTCAAGTTTCATCACGGGAGGAGACGGACACGCTTTCTGTGTGAAGTGTTTGGGCGAAGAGCATGCTACTGCAGCCCTTGAGGGGTCTGACTGTCAGCATTGTGAACATTTCACGATTAGGCAACTACGCTCTCGGCTCGCTCTCTTCTCGTCCGAATGGAGTTGGGTTTCAGAGCCTCGCAGATCTGGGCCGGCCACTGCTGAGGCAGCCAGCCGGCTAAGGTCGAGGGGTTCTCGTATGGATCTGGAAGAGGAGCCGGAAACGCGTGCTGCTCTATCTCTTGCTCTGTCTTCTGGGTCCGGCTCTCCGCCTGACTTTGGAGCTCGCGTCGCGACTCCTCCTTCCCCTTTGGAAAGCCAAAACACCCTCGCTGACTCCGAGGAGTCAGAAGAGGGTGCCATTGCACCAAAAACTGACAGCAGCTCACAAGCATATAAAGAGCTGCTTGAGGTGATCACTAGGGCAGTTGAAAAGTTGAATATAGACTGGCCCGAGGAGGAGGAAGTGGCGCATAGCAGGCTGGATGAGCGCTTCCTCTCCAGTGAAAATAAATATAAAGCTCCCTCACACCGCAGAAAACTCCCCTTTATTCCGGAAGTGCATGATGAGATATCAAGCTTCTGGAGAACACCATACACTAGCAGTGTTTATAACCCTGCGACGTCTGATTACTCAGCCGTCATGGAGAGTGAGCAGCACGGCTATTTAGTGATGCCAAAGGTGGAGGAGGTGCTTGCGAGCCACCTCTCTCCATCAACGGCAGGTAATTTAGGGGGGCCAACTTTACCTTCTAAGCCATGTAAGGCCACCTCGGTGTTGGTGGGTAAAGCCTATTTGGCAGCGGGTCTTGCTTGTGGGTCACTGCATACAACGGCAGTGTTGCAGGCCTACCAAGCAGACCTGCTGAGTGAGCTCAATACTGAGGAGGGAATTGGGCCCGAGGCAGTGGCAGAGCTGCGCCGGGCCACAGATTTATCTCTCTGGGCAAACAAACAAACGGCCCGTCATATCGGCCATTCAATGGGTAGCCTGGTTGTGGCAGAGAGGCACCTATGGCTCAACCTCTCAGGGATGGGGGACAAAGATAAGGCCTCCTTGCTGAACGCCCCTGTTAAACCTTCTGGCCTGATTGGCGGCGCGGTTAATGCCATCGTCGACAGGTTTCACGAGGCAAAACAGGCAACGGCGGCATTCAGCCAGTTCCTTCCCCATCATGTTGAGTTCGCCCGGGCCTCCATGAGTGGAGCCCGGGCCAGCGCTAGTGCAAGGGAGGCCCAGAAGGCGAGGGTGGTGGCCAGGGGGACCGGGCGACCACAGGCCACAGCCACATGATCATAAAAGCAAAGCAGGCTAGGAAGGAACGGTCCTGATGGGCTACGGAGGGACGTATCAGGGGACATGAGGTTATTAGGGCAGTTAGCCCCCAGTGTTACTGTAGGGCCTGCCCTGGCCAAGGCCATCCCACATTTACATCCTTCTCTGGTCAGCAAGCTGTCACAGGGAGACGGAAATCTGATGCTTTCCCTCCAACAAAATGTGGAAAAGCTAACATCACTGAAAGACCATTTGGCAGCATGGAAACTTCTGCCAAATGTGTCTCCATGGGTTCTGTCTACCATAGAAAAGGGTTACCAGGTCCAGTTCAGAGCTCAACCCCCCCCGGTTCAGAGGTGTGCTCACCACAGTTGGCAGCACAGAGCAGAGTCCAATGTTAGCACAGGAAGTAAGTTCCCTTTTGGACAAAGGGGCCATAGAACTTGTACCCCGTTCCCTAAGGGATGGAGGTTTTTACAGCTGTTATTTCCTGGTCTGCAAAAAAGATGGGAATATGCAGCCAATTTTAGATCTGCATCATCTGAACCGTACTCTTTGGACATACGGTTCAAGATGCTGACACTCAAACTTATCGTTCCACAGATTCAGTCGGAGGACTGGTTTGTGACGATGGATCTGAAAGATGCATATTTCCACATAGGAATATCGCCCAGTCACAGGAAGTTCCTGAGGTTTGCGTTTGGAGACAACACATATGAATTTCGCGTTCTTCCCTTTAGGCTAGCTTTATCCCCTTGCACCTTCACAAAGTGTGTGGATGCTGCTCTGGCTCCCTTGTGACTCCAGGGCATCCGTGTACTAAACTACCTGGACGACTGGTTAATTCTAGCACGATCCATGGAACAGGCGGTTCAACATCGAGATGTTGTTCTCGCCCACATGAGGAGCTTGGGGCTCAGGTTGAACCTCAAGTAAAGTATGCTTTCTCCAGTGCAGAGGACAACTTTTCAAGGTGTTATATGGGATTCTACTACGTTGAGGGCGTTTCTATCCCCAACATGCGTAGGATCGATCCTATCAACTTTGAGCAAGATAAAGCTAGGTCTGGGCATCCCCTCCAGTCTCTATGAGAGACTGTTGGGCCTTATGGCAGCAGCAGCCAACGTTGGGCCTATTGCACATGAGACCGTTTCACTGGTGGCTGAAAAGTCGTGGGTTTCATCCGAGGATGAAATCTCTGAGAGTAATCAGTGTCACACGGTGATGCCTATGTGCTCTGAGTATTTGGAGGTGCCTGCAGTTTCTAGCCTCGGGTCACACTCTAGGGGCATCTCCTTACCGCAAGACGGTAATGACAGATGCGTCCCTCACGGGCTGGGGTGCAGTCTTAAATGGCTGTCCAGCTCACGGTCTTTGGAGCAGCCCTCATCTGGAGTGGCATATAAATCGCCTAGAGATGCAGGCCGTATTCCTAGCACTGAAATTCTTTCTTCCTCAGTTGAGAGGTCACCATGTGCTAGTTGTGTCAGACAACACAGCGGTGGTCTCATATATCAACCACCAGGGAGGGTTACGTTTACGCCTCCTGTTCAGGCAGGTGCAACTAATCCTTCTCTGGGTAGAGGGAAAGTTCTTGTCAGTGAGTGCAATGTACATTCCGGGCAGCCGGAATGTAGGAGCAGACATCCTGTCGAGGCACGGGCTGAGGCCCAGGGGTTGGCGGATCCATCCACAAGTCGTGGAGTCCATATCGTGGAGGTTCGGACAAGCGGAAGTGGATACGTTCGCCTCCGAGGAGGCAACACACTGCTTGCTGTGGTTCACCCTCACTCTTCCCGCACCACTGGGGCTGGACGCCATGGTGCACATGTAGCTGAGGTCACATCTATATGCTTTCCCCCCGATTGCTCTGCTCCCACAAGTTCTAGCGAGAGTTCGCCAAGACCGTCTACATTTGCTGCTAGTAGCACCTTATTGGCCAGCTCGAATATGGTTCTCAGAGATAATGTCCCTGCTCGACGGCACTCCTTGGGAGATTCCCATCTGCAGGGATCTACTGTCTCAAGCCGGAGGGCTGATTTATCACCCTCGGCCAGAACTATGGAAACTGTAGGTCTGGCCCCTGAGGGCACCAGCTCATAGATTCTGGTCTCACAACTGAGGTTGTAGAGACCATGTTAAATGCTAGAGCACCATCCACAAGGAAGTTGTATGCGCTCAAGTGGCGGCTTTTTGTCTTGTGGTGTGTGGAACGTCAGCTAGACCCAGTGAACTGCGAAATAGCTACAGTCCTGGAGTTCTTACAAGAACGTTTCTCAGCAGGGTTGGTTCCTTCTACAATCAGGGTTTACGTGGCCGCTGTTTCGGCCAGCCACGCCCCTGTTGATGGAGCCTCTGTGGGGCAACATCCTCTAACTTCGAGGTTCATGCGTGGTGTCAGACGGCTGAGGCCCATCTGCAGGCCGCGCATACCTTCCTGGGACCTTTCTGTGGTCCTGGAAGGTCTTTCAGGGGCCCCATTTGAGCCCTTAGAGTAAGCCTCTGAGAAGCTTCTGACTCTAAAGGTAGCTCTTCTACTAGCCCTGACATCTATCAAGTGAGTGGGAGATCTACAAACTGTCTCTGCTGCCCCTTCCTGCCTTGACTTTGCCCCTGGATTAGCCAAGGCCTTTCTGTATTCTAGGCCAGATTATATTCCTAAGGTGCCTACATCGGCTGCCCAGCCTGTGGTGTTGCAGGCTTTCTGCCCTCCTCCGTTCCTCACACCGGAACAAGAGAGGATACACCTGCTGTGTCCAGTAAGGGCTCTCTGTACTTACCTCCACCGCTCCGGCCAGTGGCGTAAGTCGGAACAGCTGCTGGTCTGCTACAGTAAAGGTGATGCTGTGTCAAAGCAGCGCATCTCTAATTGGATAGTGGAAGCAATCTCTATTGCTTATGAGGCGCACGGTCTCGCCACGCCTCTGGGCATAAGAGCTCATTCCACTAGGGCGGTCGCCTCCTCGAAGGCTTTGTCCAAAGGGGTATCATTGCAGGATGTGTGTGCTGCTGCAGGATGGTCTACGCCACACACATTCATCCGTTATTACAGCCTGGGTATTCATTCCACCCTGGGCTCGAGTGTCTTGCAGGACCCTTGGCCTTGGGTCTTTTTGAACAGGCCATACCCGCGGTATGATGGAGTGGGTATTCCCCATACTGTTATGCTAAATGCAACGTCGAAGTTCGCTTTGAAAGGGAACGTCTGGGTTACACATATAACCCTGTTCCCTGAGATGTTGCATTGCTTTGTCATACCAGGGCAGGCCTGTGAATTGCGTCTTCGCTTCAGATAATAGAGGCTGGCAGCGTGGTTCACAGGTGCCATATATATATATCATGCGACGCGCTTAATTGCCATTTCACCTGATCATGGAAGGTCTATAAGTAGAAGCATGATTTTACACAAGCTTCAGATACCGGTCACGCGTGCAAGGGCACTCCCATACTGTTATGCTAAATGCAACGTCTCGTTCCCTTCTCAGGGAACAGGGTTACATGCATAACCCCGACGTTTCTTTTCAGAAGAATTGTATTTCTTTTCCTCCTTTTTATAAAAATAGAATATCAGAAGACTTTATCATAGAGGTCAGATTGGGAGAGAAATTTTCACAGACTCATGATGCCCACTAGAAATTTTTAAACTCCAAAAACTGATATATATACTGATATATTCATATACTGTAACTGGCAATCTATTTAAATTGTATTTAAAAAAAAACCCATCTAATTTAGTCTTGCAGCATTTTTTATTATTATTATGTAGCCTAGTCAACGATTTTTGACTGTTGTTATTAACAATAATTATTCACACATTTTTATGAGGAAAATTAAACTTTTTTATATTTAGTAATTTCAGTTTTTCTTTAAGTAATCATATTAGCATATATACATGATTGTACATTTAAAATACAATAGGCAAGACCACAAACAAATAGCTCCACGGCGGGCATGAAAAAAAAAATCCTTACCTTTTAATCAGACGTCTTAATAGATCACGTTTCTCAGTGAGCCGGCTGATCACACGGTCTGTGTCGAGTCTGGAGAGAATGACCTTTTTCAGTTGACATTAACATAAACGCCTCCAATTTATCCTGTGACAGTGTACTAAGTCTATTTTGTAAAAACTGCTTCATTAGCGAATAAACTGTCACTTTTTGAAAATGCCAGACACACAGTGCAAAACAGGGAATTTGTTTTCTCACAGTAAGAAAGCCATTTTCTGTTAGTCCCATCTTTGCAAAAAAGGCTTTGTTGAGTACAGTGTTGAAAGATGTTCGGCATGGCTGATGTTTAAAAAACAATTCTAGCCCACCTTGATGAGGCCGTGCAAAATAGGAAAATGTGGGATCTTCATCTTCTTTCCTCACAACCTGCTCTGAATCACTTTCAGAATCAGTATGCTCTTGCACAAATTGCATTTGTCTAGGGCTGCTGTTGCTGCTGGGCCCTGCTGCCTCATCATCTGGTAACATTCCCAGAAGCTCAGTCTCTGTCTCACCTGCCTCCAGCATCTTGCTGCAGACTTTTCAGCTTTTTAATTTGCAGTTTTTCTGAATAAACCTTTCTCTTTTTGCAATCCATTGTGTGTAATGGTGATAGTGATGCCGCGGCTTCACGCAAAACATTCAAGAACAAAGAATTATGGGGGAGTGAAGGGGTATTGTTTATTTTCAAAATTAAATGTTTAAATTTTTTATTTAAATACACGTTTTAAATATTTATTTGTTCATAGTTGGCTGGTTTTAATGAAAAAAAAAATGTTTTATTATATTTATTTGTTTTTATATATCTCAACATGCATCGGCCCCCTAGCGGCCCACCGGCCTATCAGCTTACCGGGAAAACTTCTGGTTCTCCAGACGACCAATCTGACCTTGTTGTAGAGGATACAATTTTACTCCCAAGAAACTGTTTCCCTCTTAGGTGCTTGTCGAATCAAACAAACAATAAATTAAATCAGAAAATAAACACAAATATATAATCTTATGGGGAAAACTTGAGTGCTGAGTGATAGTAGCGTGACATCAAATATAGTTTATTTTTCAATGTTTAAAAATGGTAATAGCGATTATTAAAGTGTTAATAATAACTTTTCTTACACTCAAGATTGCTTTACAAAAAAATAAAATAAAATAATAATAAAAAAAAAACTAGAACTAAAAGCCTACAGAAAAGGAAATGAGCTTTTGGAGTCTGTAGTCATGCTCATATTAGCATAGATTGGCTGCTCATGGTGCCATCACACAACACTCAATGCACCCAAGCACACAGCTTTATGAACCTGTGATGTGAATTATGCAGAGCCTACTGTAGAGGCCCTGATGTGAAAGTCACCTGAGAGAGAGAGAGAGAGAGAGTTTTAAAAATGGCCAACTTCATAGATTTTTCTTTAGAAATAAATAATAGAAATATTAGCTTTTTTTTTTTTTAGAAATAACGTTTTAAAAAGAATAAAAAGTACATTTTAAATGGAAAACATTTAAAACACTTTAAAATAAACACTTTCTACCTGGTATAAGTTACAAGCTAAATAATAAAGCTGGCCTGCAATTCACAATGCTTTAGACAGCAATAATGCCACAACAAACATGTCCATCATCAGCAATGTGCCTATCATGGAATTTACAGTCAATCATGTTATAATTCTACTTTATACCATATGTCTGAATACTTCAATACTTTATTGCTGGGAGGTGTGCGTCAAAGCTGTATAATGCACAGATAGTTCCAGTCAGTATAATCTCCTTTCTAAATTAATGCTCTGCCTATAAACAATTGTAACAATAGTAACATATGGTTACAATTGAGGTACTTGTCCATATGGCTACCTCTGTGTGTGCCAAATCCACCACTGGGGTTTATTTACAAAAAGCTCTATTTTGGTTTCATTTGGTTTCATTCAGAACCCAATCCCATTTGAAGTTCCACTAGTGTCTGGCAAACTGAAGACACTTGAGTTTGTTTTTGAATGAAAGTAGAGCTTTTTTGCTTGAAACCCTTCCAAACAACTTGTGGTGATGTAAGTGACTTCGGATTGTACTTTTGGAGACTTTCTGACCCCAAGACGCAACTACCTTCTGCCATTCTGCAGCTGTGATCCTTGGAGATTTTTTAAGCCACTCGAACCATCCTCTTCACAGTGTGTTGAGACAATACAGTCTTATGTCCAATTCGAGGTTGATTCATAACATTACCAGTTGACTGGAACTTCTTAATTATTGCCCTGATGGTGGTAATGGGCATGTTCAATGCTTGTGCTATTTTCTTCTAGCTACTTCTCATTTTGTGAAGCTCAACAACCTTTTGCCATACATCACAGCTTTATTCCTTGGTCTTGCCCATTGTTATGAATTACTAAGGGAATTTGGCCTATGTGTTGCCTCATATTTATACCCCTGTGAAACAGGAAGTCATGGTTGAACAATTTCATGTTCCTAGTCACCCAGGTGTACTACAAGAAATTTCAATGGGCATATGCTTCAAATATATTTTTCTCATATGAATTCATAGGGGTGCCAATAAATGTTGCACACCTACATTTAAATAAGATTTTTTAAAAATATAAACCGGTGTTGTGTTTGCAATTGTTTGATATCCATGAGAGCAGAGTATTTTTGTGAATATTTTTAACAAAAGAGCAAAAGGTTAAACAATAAAGACAATAATTTTTCATAGCCTTCTTTGCTCATATTTACCAAGGGTGCCAATATTAGTGTTATATTAATACTACTGAATCTCTGTGTATGATTTAAAGCGGGCGGAATTCTGTAGTGACACATATATAAAATAAAAACAAAATTTAACTGTTTTTTTTTTTTTTATATACTTTCAGTCATATAGGTGTGTTACATGAATTTAAAGCACTCTGCAAGGTTCTTTGCCTCCACGTTGTGCATTAAAATTGCATAATGCACACCTAGACATGGATTATCCCTTACACATGCATAACTGGATACATTTTGCAGGTACAGATTAAGTGCAATGTTTGAACCAAGTGTTACTATTTCATAACCAAAAATTAAATGAAATTTAAATGACATTTAAAATATTTTTAGCTCTGCTAATGCTATTTGCTTGTATGGGGAAAATGCAGACTGTAATGTCAGTCAAGAAATAGTGTGATAGTGTATTACATTTAAACTTATGCAGTGGTTTAAAGCGCTTGTGTAAAAATGTGTAGTTAATGAATGTTGCTTAGGGAGACCATCTAATGACACTAGTACTTTTTGTACTTTTTATCACCACTACCGGAATGGGGAAAGGAGTCAAGGAAACCTTTTTTGTATATAAATTGTTTATATTTATACTTATAGTTAATATACATATTTGTTTTCCCCTGGAGAAATGGCTTACTGTTTTACAGCATTGCCTGAATTACAAGAAAGTGAATGGTGTAAATGTTCTCAACTCCTAATCTTTGCCCAGTTTTGAGGACTGCATTTATAATATAGGCAATGCTAAATTTGTGAGTAAGCTACACTTATTGAAAGCCTACTGGCAAGTACCTTTGACAGATTATGCATCTGAGATTTCTGCTTTTGTGACAGCTGTTTTTTTTTTTTTTTTTTTGTAGTGTTCTGTTATGGAATTTGGTATGCACAGCACCAGCTACAGTTCAGTGGCTAATGAGCTGTGTACTCTAGTCTGTACCTAATTGTGCTTCATATTTGGATGATGTCATGGTATATATAGCCACTTGGGCTGAACACATTCAGTCTTTATACAGTATTTGACCATTTAGATTGAGCCTCTTTAACACTGAATCCTGCCAAATATGAATTTGTTAAGCCACAATTCTGCATTCCACAGTACATGGCCAAATGTATGTGGGCACCTGATAATCACACCTATATGAATTTGTTGGACATCCTATTCCAAAATGATTAGCATTAAAATAGAGATTTACATAGATTTACATGCCTAAAGCTTCAAATTTAAGGTTACTGAGCTCTTCAGCATGACCCATTCTATTGCCAAAGTTGGTCTATGGAGACTGCATAGTTATGTGCTTGATTTTATGCATGTTAGAAATAGATGTGGCTGAAACACCTGAACTCAATAATTAGGAGGAATGTCCACATTTGGCCATATACATTTTTGACAATCAGTTAAATAAAACTGAGGCTATCTACAAACACCGTAATAACTAAATGGAAGTAACAACAACAAGCAAAATACAGTCACTAAATTCATAGAAGTATGCATGTAAAATGTGCATTAAATCCCCCATGCTCAAGGCTGTAAAATCTGAAACTGGATGTCTCTCTCTTTGAGAACAGTGTGAGGAGGGGGTCATAACATTGCTCAGCAGATTTGCATCTCAGCACTTGAGTGCCGAAACACATCATCCACGCCTATATCAGAGTTGAACCAGAAGGGTAGTATAGTGATAGTAATATTTATTTATTTATTCATTTATTTGCTATTTTGACAGTTTGGAGGCTTGTATTATAATTTCAAGCAAGTTTGCCATGACACATTCTTATAAAGCAATCCATTTCAGTTTTAGGGTAAAGTATATAATTACTATTTAGCTGTAAACAGCAGTTTATATTTATGGGACATTATCATTTGAACAAGTTCTGCCCACTCTTTTTAGACTTACGATTTCAAAATATGCTGCTTATCATCATTGCTAACGTTTAATCTAGTACTCTTAAGTAATAGATCTGCAAGTGTCCATGGGTATTTCATTGAAATAGTCACACGCTATGTGATCCTCCTAATTACCGTCTTTGGCACCCTTGTTCAACCGCAATCATTTCATTCAGCTTTCCCTCTCTGCCCCAAGCTGTCTCAGGGACCGTCTGTGCCGAGTTTAAGCCCTGCAGTTTAAATTTATCACCTGAAACCTGGCAGAAGGCGACAGTCATTCTGACCATGGCCATGTGGCATTGACTCTGTGGGGGTGAGGAAAGGGGATTGATGGAGGATAGGAGTGGTAAATGGGGCTCAATGTAGCCATTCAAGTGCAAAGCTTGTAAGCTGACTTGGCTGATAACTCCCAGCCTAATGGATCTTTAGATCCTTCTGCACTCTTGACTGACAGATCCTGCCACCATCTGGGACTTTTTTTCTCCATCAACAATTTCTCATTAATTGTTTTTCAATCATCCTCCAACGTGGTATCCAAGCATTTTACAGAAATGCTTGCAGAGAATTATCATTTTTCACCAGTTCTTACCAGGATTGGGAAACAGATGGCTTGCTTAAGCTGCCATAGAGGGCTTGCGTGCTCATGTGATTATTTGAACTGGGAATGAGAAAATAATACCATGACTGGAACAGAGATATGCAAGTATTTAAGTAGTAAAAATATATCAGATATAACAAAAGCTTTCAGAGCAGTTAAATGCAAAACTCTTTCTGAATGCAAATGAAGTACATGTGTCACGATTTCCCCTCACGCTAATCACTGGAGCACACAGCACTCTCCGAAGCTCAAAGGGCAAGCGTGTGCGTCCGGTTTTCAGTGACCTTGACTTTGTTTACATTCTACATGTGCATATGTGATTTCTGTCTCCACCCCTGTATTGTCATTGGTTGTTTCCCATGTGTGTTATCATTGTTCTCAGCTATTTTGTGTTTCACCCCTGATTACATTTGTCATTGAAACCCTTCATGTCTCATTGTACTTTACGAAGTATTGCATGAGTTTTCCTTGTACCAAGCCTTTGTTCGATCTGGTTCTCGCCCTCTTTCTTTGATTCTGTTTTGCCTCATTTAAGCCCTGTTTATGCCTGTTTGCCAATCGCCTGACCTTTGCCTGTTTATGACCACGTCTGTGTTTCATGGTTTGGATTTGTCTGCCTATCTTCTATCTAATAAAGCACTTATCTGCACTTACATCCGTCCTAACCTCCATTACGTGCTTATGTGACAACAATAACAAACATGAAGATTTTAGTTGGTGAGGTAAGTTGACCAGTGGAGCTCAAAAGATATTCAGATCAAAAGACATATTCAGACTTATGCTAATTGGTGCTTGTCTTGACCTTCTGGGTCAAGAAAATTTTAATTATCTCCATGCAGTTCATTAAAACATTTTTTTGGTGTTCTTGTTTGTTTGTTTTTTAGTGTGATTTTGAAGCAGGAGTTTTTCAGATGAATACAACCACCTCTTTTGAGGGTAGAAAAAAAACCAAAACAAAAAACAGCCAAAGGAACATGCATAGTGATGAAGCAGGTTACATTCTACTGGAATGATATAACAGTATGTAGTGTATATATAAGCAAATGCAATTAAAAACAAGCAAATAAATATACTCTACACTAATTTGATAATACACAAATGAGAAAATAAATTTAAAATAAGATTAGAAAAATATTTATGGAAACACTGAATACTATAGTGATTGTATACTGTATGACCATATACCGTATACAATCACTGTCTACTTTAATGGATACATGTACACCTGCTCATTCATGCAGTTATTCAATCAGCCAATCATGTGGCAGCAGAGCAATGCATAAACTCACACAGATATTGATGAAGGGCTTCAGTTAATATTCACATCAAACATTAGAATGGGGGAAGACTGTCATCTCAGTGAGAAAACTGCTCACTATCAAGATCTCCAGTAAGTCGTACTGTTTGGTCTGAATGCTGCCAGCAAGTGTGAAGCTTAGAGAGAGTAAAAAATGTCAGACTAGGGCACAGGACTTAATAACATCACTGGTGTGGGTAAAGCACAAGGAAAAAGAAACATTCTAATTCTAATTACATGCAGAATTGCAATTAATTGTCAACAGACCATTTTGTTGTCTGTATTTTATGTAATTTCAGTACTAACACAGCATTGAATGCACTTAAATGAATATGGCTTTTAGGCAATAATACTACATTTCCAAGAATAATAAATTTTTTAAGATCAATACTGAACATAATCAGTTTTTAGAATCTACTAATATAATCTAGAAGTCTCTAAAAATGTTGAGCCAATCTGAAGAACCATGTGGTTGGCCTTTGTTTGATTTCACAACATATACTATCAGAAAAAGTAAGGATGCTAACCTTAACCTTAATTTATAAGCATGAGACCATGTTCATCTCATTGCCCACATTACAAATAATGAGATGTTTAAATAGAAGTTCATTAATTGAGTTTTAGACATTGATTCCTAATTTAATTTCACAGTCAGTCATTCTCTATCAGTCACTTAAATAATATAAATATAAACTGACTCATCACCACAGGATATAATAAATCAGCAAAATAATCAAGGCATTTATCTTATACCTTAACCTTTTATTTAATTTCAGAAATTTAACTGAACTGCATTAAAATTTTAGATTAATGCAGACAAAAGTCATCCTTCCTGGGCGGTTGTGGCTCAGGTGGTGGAGTCCACTTGGGCAAGACACTGAACCCCAAGTTGCTCCCGATGGCAAGCTAGTGCCTTGCCTGGCAGCTCTGCTACCATTAGTGTGTGTGTGTGTGTGTGTGTGTGTGTGTGTGTGTGTGTGTTTGTGTTTGTGTGAATGGGTGAATGAGAACCAGTAAAGCACTTTGTAGAACCGCTAAGGTTAAAAAAGTGCTATATAAGTGCAGACCATTCCTCTTCCTGGCCATGACTTACTCTGGAAACATGAGGTTTGTGAAATGAGGGTGCAATTGTCATTACTATGTAAATTCATTGCCAGGGCTGCAGGCAGAAAGTCAACAATTGATCTGGAAATTGACATACTGTCACAGCAAGTGCCCTTCACTTCTTCTGAGATAAACAAAGTTGCAGTGAAGAAGAAAACTATTAAGTTATTTTTTTTTAGCCTAGGATGGCAGTGCTTCAGGGTGTAAATTTCTGTTGCCTAAATAATATCTTAGAAGCAATAAAAGCGTGTTAAGTAGTTACAGGAAAGCCACCATACATCACCTTACCAAATGAGGAAAATGAGTTTTATTAAATTAAAAAATGTTCTGTATCAAACATCTCAAATTATCCCTATATAAATGAAGTTGTGTAAAATTAACACACTTATAATGAGATTTCTTTTATGGATGTAAGCAGTTGCAAATGGTTTAAACAAAATAGCACTAGCAAACAAAATCGCATTTCCCCTCGCATGAACTGCCTGAAGCTCGACAGCACGCGATTCCAGGTTGTCTCTGACTGTGTTTATTTTTGACATGTGTGTTTTGTTTTGGTTTCTTTCCTGTCTACACTCCTGTTATATTACTGGTTTTTCCTAATGTCTCAGCTGTTATGAATCATTCCCTTGATTTTGTTGTATATTTGAACCCCCGTGTGTCTTTGTTCTGGGCGAAGTATCGTGTTTCTCTGATTTGTCGCTAGAGCCATACCAAGCCTTTGAGCCTCGTTTTTGTTTCATGGTTTTTGATCTGGTCTTGTTCTCGTTTAAGATTCTCATCTAAGCCCTGTTTTGCCTCTTTGCCGACTGCCTGACCTTGTGCCTGTTATGTGACCTTGATATTGCCCTACGATTTGGATTTGTCTGCCTCTATTTTTAATGAAAGCTTAATCTGCACTTGCATCCATCAACAACCGACATTATATGACAAATATGAATACCATGGATATGAATATCACGGATATTGCTATGAAACGGTTGGGTTCAGCGATGTATTACTGGACTATATACTGAACTATATACATAAAACAAAGCTCCAGAAGGAGAGGAAGAGTCATAATCATAATCCACATAATGATTTTCAACAATTGTACACCATTTTTAAAAAGGGATTTTTTTCCCCTAAGTTTTTTTTTCATATTTTAGGGTTATTCATGGATTATATTTTCTAACTTCCCTAGAATATCAAAGTGATTGATTGCAATTGCAAGATAGCGTAAAGTGTGCAGTATTCACACCAAAGGTAGCGGACAATGGATAACTGAAAATAATCTTCAGACAGAGAAAACAAACAGAATCATAGTAATTTGTGTGGGGAAATATGCTGTGAAGGAAAAGACAGAGTGCCCCCCCCACCCCAACCACAATCATATGTCAAGGCTTGATTGAGAAAGTTTGAAACATCTCCTGATGTAAGCAAAAAAAAATAAATAAATAAAAAATAAAAAATTGGAAAATAGTTAGATACTGTGGTTTAGAGGTCTCTTCTGCCTTTATGGGCACATTTGCCCAGTAAAATTCTTTATCTAACCTTGAACCAAGGACTATGAAACAGAGTCCCTGAAAGGTTTTATTTTTAATAGGTTAAGCGCTTAGCCACCCACAGCTCCATATCCTAAATCTGCTTTATTAAGTCAGTTACATCAGCCACAGGATATTGATTTTTTGTTGTTGTTGTTGTTTGTTAATCTCTCTCTCTCTCTCTCTCTCTCTCTCATCTTTTACTGAAACATCTAACCTTTCTGCTTAGATTTGTCATTGCTCCTCATATAAATTGATGACTCCAGTTTTTGTCAGAAGTTCATTTTAAGATGATGATGATGATGATGTTCATAGTGTCACAATTTTGCATGTCTTTTAACTGATTTTTTTTTTTTTTTACCTAAAAACTCTATTGTATGGTAAAAAACTTTAAGGATTCACTCACACTCTTTAATTAAGTTTTTTTTTTATTTTAAAAAAGCAATGCCATAGAACAACAATTTACAGTTCCATAAATAACCATTTCAGATTACCTAAAGAAATGTTGAACCACAATTAACAATTTTTGTTGTTGCCACAATAAACCTACATATCCACCATGAATCCGAAAGGTTATTGAGAAGTCAGAAATGGTTTCCCCATGGAATCAATTTTCTGGAGCCTTTTCAAAAGTGTAGGGGCACTTTTCCTTATAGTATAACCATTCACAACATTTCAAACAACTAGGAAAATTGTTATGGTTTCCAAAATATCATGTTTCCCAAACCAACTGTACTTTGGTGCACGGAAATGAATAAGCACAGAATTAGACTTGTTTTCAGTTATTTCTCTTTCTCTCTGGAAAGTGTTAGTACAGTACACTTAATGTTATGTCAAATGCATTATTAGAGACAAGGTTTTTAATTGCAACACAGTACATTTTAAAGGTCAAACATCTCTGTTGTTATTGTTCAGAAATAGCCTTGTCACAAGGGAAAAAAATAACTGTAATAACTGTAAGAGTAATAATATTAATCTCACATCATTTTAGAGTAATAGACCATAATAAGTAATAGAGAGCAACCTGAGCAAAATCGGGGTAAACATTGTCAAACAGACTTGTACAGCTCCTGCATACATATGACATATTACAGTGCATTGGATTAGTTATCCTTTAAAAATTATGTTAACACTTGTTTGCTAGAGGCACAAAAACATAGAAGGCAGATACATTCATCCATTTCATTACTATAACCAATGTGATGATTATACAGTAGATATTAGTATGCAAAATAAGCTCTGACCCCAGATTTTTTTTTAATAAATTGTCTGGGTTACGCATGTAACCCTGTTCCCTGAGAAGGGAACAATACGTTGCGTTTAGCATAACACTATGGGAGCGCCTCTTGCGCGTGACCGGCATCTGAAGCTTGGGTAAAATCAGGCCTATTTATAAGCCTGCCATGATCAGGTGATGTGGCAATTAAGCGCGTCGCGTATAAATATGGCACCTGTGAACCGCGCCATCAGCCTCTATTATCTGAAGCGAAGATACAATTCACAGGCTTGCCCTGGTATGACAAAGTTATGCAATGTCTCATTCCCTTCTCAGGGAACAGGGTTACATGCGTAACCCAGACATTCCCTTTCAAAGCGAACTTCGATGTTGCGTTTAGCATAACACTATGGGAACGAGAATACCCACACAGTCATACCGAGGGTACGGCCTGTTCAAAAAGACCCAAGCCCAAGGGTTACTGCAAGACACTTGAGCCCGGGGTGGAATGAATATCCAGGCTGTAGTAACGAATGAACGTGTGTGGCGTAGACCACCCTGCAGCAGCACACACATCCTGTAAGGATACCCCTTTGGACAAAGCCTTTGCGGAGGCGACTGCCCTAGTGGAATGAGCCCTTATGCCCAGAGGCGTAGCGAGACTGCGCGCCTCATAAGCAATAGAGATTGCTTCCACTATCCAATTAGAGATGCGCTGCTTTGACACAGCATCACCTCTACTGTCGCCGCCAATGCAGACCAGCAGCTGCTCCAACTTACGCCACTGGCCGGAGCGGTGGACGTAAGTACAGAGAGCCCTTACTGGACACAGCAGGTGCATTCTCTCTTGTTCCGGTGTGGGGGAACGGAGGAGGGCAGAAAGCCTGCCACACCACAGGGTGGGCAGCCGATGTAGGCACTTTAGGAATATAATCTGGCATAGGATACAGGAAGGCCTTGGCTAATCCAGGGGCAAAGTCAAGGCAGGAAGAGGCAACAGAGAGAGCTTGTAGATCTCCTACTAGCTTGATAGATGTCAGGGCCAGCAGAAGAGCTACCTTTAGAGTCAGAAACTTCTCAGAGGCTGACTCTAAGGGCTCAAATGGGGCCCCTGAAGACCTTCCAGGACCACAGAAAGGTCCCAGTATGTGCGGCCTGCAGACCGGTCTCAGCCGTCTGACACCACGCATGAACCTCGAAGTTAGAGGATGTTTCCCCACATAGGATCCATCAACAGGGGCATGGCTGGCCGAAATGGTGGCCACGTAAACCCTGATTGTAGAAGGAGCCAACCCTGCTGAGAAACGTTCTTGTAAGAACTCCAGGACTGTAGCTATTGTGTAGTTCACTGGGTCTAGCTGACGTTCCTCACACCACTAGACAAAAAGCTGCCACTTGAGTGCATACAATTTCCTTGTGGATGGTGCGCTAGCATTTAACATGCTCTCTACAACCTCAGTTGTGAGACCAGAATCTATGAGCTGGTGCCCCTCAGGGGCCAGATGCACAGTTTCCATAGTTCTGGCCGAGGGTGATAAATCTGCTCTCTGGCTTGAGACAGTAGATCCACTCTAAGGGCTCAAATGGGGCACCTGACAGACCTTGCAGAACCACAGAAAGGTCACAGGAAAGTATGCGTGGCCTGCAGATGGGCCTCAGCCGCCTGACACCATGCATAAACCTCGAAGTTAGAGGATGTTGCCCCACAGACGCTCCATCAACAGGGGTGTGGCTAGCCGAAATGGCAGCCACGTAAACCCTAATTGTAGAAAGAGCCCACCCCACTAAGAAATGTTCTTGTAAGAACTCCAGGACTGTAGCTATTGCGCAGTTCACTGCGGATGGGAATCTCCCAAGGAGTGCCTTCTAGCAGGGATATTATCTCTGAGAACCATAATCGAGCTGGCCAATAAGGTGCTACTAGCAGCAGACATAGACTGTCTTGGCAAACTCTCGCTAGAACTTGTGGGAGCAGAGTGATGGGGGAAAGCATACAGATGTGACCTCGGCCACATGTGCACCATGGTGTCCAGCCCTAATTGTGTGGGAGGAGTGAGGGTGAACCACAGAGGGCCGTGTGTTGTCTCCTCGGAGGCGAACACATGCAGTCCCGCTTGGCCAAACCTCGCCATATGGACTTTACCACTTGTGGATGGAGCCACCAGTTCCTGGCCCTCAGCCCCTGCTTCAACAGGATGTCTGCCCCCATATTCCCAGAATGTACATTGCACTCACTGACAAACTTTCCTTCTACCCAGAGAAGAATTAGTTGCACCTGCCTCAACAGGGGGCATGGACATAATCCTCCGTGGTGGTCAATATATGAGACCACCAGTGTGTTGTCTGTAAACACATGGTGACCTCTCAATTGAGGAAGAAGGAATTTCAGTGCTAGAAATATGGCTCACATTTCTAGGCAATTTATATGCCGCTCCAGTTGAGGGCCGCTCCAGACACCATGTGCTGGACAGCTGTCTAAGACCGCGCTCCAGCCCATGAGGGAGGTGTCTGTCATCACCGTCTTGCGCTAAGGAGACACCCCTAGAGTGTGACCCAAGGCTAGAAACTGGGGACACTCAAATTCTCAGAGCATGTAGGCATCGCCGCGTGACACTGATTATTCTCAGAGGTTTCATCCTTGGACAAAACCCCCAACTTCTCAGCCACCACTGAACAGTCTCCTGTGCAATAGGCCCATAAGTGCCAATAGTGTCCCAAGATCCAGCTTTATCTTGCTCAGTGTTGATAGGATTGACCCTACGCATGTTGCGGATAGAAATGCCCTCATCGTAGTAGAATCCTTATAACCCCTAGAAAAGTTGTCCACTGCACTGGAGAAAGCATACTTTTTTGAGGTTCAACCTGAGCCCCAAGCTCTTCATGTGGGCGAGAAAAACATCTCAATGTTGAACTGCCAGTTCCCTGGATTGTGCTAGAATTAACCAGTCATCCATGTAGTTTAGTACACGGATGGCCTGGAGTCACAGTGGAGCCAGAGTGACATCCATGCACTTTGTGAAGGTGCAAGGGGATAAAGCTAGCAATATTTCTATGTGGAAATATGCAGCTTTTAGATCTATCGTCAGAAACCAGTCCTCAAACTGAATCTGTGGAGCTATAAGTCTGGGCGTCAGCATCTTGAACCTGTATGTCCGAAGAGTACAGTTAAGATGACGCAAATCTAAAATTGGCTGCATACTCCTATTTTTTGCAGACCAGGAAATAATGGTTGCAAAAACCTCCCTCCCTCAGGGAACGGGGTACACGTTCTATGGCCCCTTTGTCCAAGAGGGATCTTACTTCCTGTGCTAACGTCAGGCTCTGCTCTGTGCTGACTACTGTGGTGAGCACACCTCTGAACCGGGGGGTTTAGCTATAAACTGGACCCGGTAACCCTTTTCTACGGTAGACAGAATCTCTGTAGACACATTTGGCAGTAGTTTCACGCTGCCAGATGATCTTTTAGTGATGTTAACTATTCCACATTCTGTTGGAGGGAAAGCATCGAATTTTCGTTGCCCTGTGACAGCTCGCTGACCAGAGAACACTGAAAACTTGGGACCGCCTTGGCTAGGGGAGGCCCTACAGTAGCACTGGGGGCTAACTGCCCTAACAACATCATGTCCCCTGATAGGTCCCTCCACGGCCCCTTAGGACTGCTCTTCTTTGCCTGCTTGGCCTTTATGACCATTCTCAGATCAGGCCTAGTAGCAGGCCGCAACTGCGGCCGCCCGGTTCCCCTGGCTGTCTGCAGGGGTTGGCAGGCTGCTATACTCGCCTTCTGTGTCTCCATCGCACTACTGCTGGCTTGGGCTCCACTCGTGGATGCCCGGGTGAACTCAAGACAACAGGGAAGGAACTGGCTGAATGCTGCCATATGTCAAGCTCACTCAGCAGGTCTGCTTGGTAGGCCTGCAACACTGTCATTGTCTGCAATGACCCACAAGCAAAACTACTACTGCATAGGCCTTGCCCACCAATGCCACAGTGGCCTTACACGGTGGCTTGGTCGGTCCCCCTAATTACCTGCCGTCGATGGAGAGAGGTAGCTCGCAAGCGCCTCCTCCACCTTCAGCATGGCTAAATGGTGTTCTCCACAATGGCCGAATAATCTGACATTGTGGGGTTATAAATACGGCTTATGCATGATTTCCCCCAGAAGCCTGATATTTTGTCATGCACTTCTGGAAGAAAGGGGAGTTTCTGCAGTGTGAGGGATTTACTTTTACTGGGGTGAAAAAGGCTCATCCAGCCTTAGTAATCACTTCAAGCAGCACTTTATATGCTGCTCTCAGTTTTTAGCACATTCTTCTGGCTCCTCGGAGTCAGCAAGGAATTATTACTATTATTTTTTTGTGTGTGTTTTTTCCCTTTTGGCTTTCCATAGCGGAAAGAGGAGTCACGATGCGAGCTCCAAAATCCAGCGGAGAGCCGAACCCGGAAGGCAGAGCAAGCGCTAGAGCAGCACTCGTCTCCGGCTCCTCTTCCGATTCCATAAGAGGTCCCCTGAACCTGAGACTGCTAGCTACCTCGGCAGTGGCCGGCCCAGATCCGCGTGGCTCTGAAACCCGACTCACTTCGGCTTCCAAGAAGAATGCGAGTTGCAAGCCAAGCTGCTTAATGTAGGCATTACCATGCACGGCCTCTCGAGGCTGCCATCGCATGCTATACCCCTAGACACTTCACCCAGAAAGTGTGCACTATTCCCCGTGATGATACAGGAGCAAGCCGTAACACGCTTCCTGAATTCTCTCACTCATATTTTTCTCTCTCGCTCATTCCTTTTTTTTCTTCTCTTTTTTTAAAGGAATAGAAAAGTTCTGAGATTATTAGAAAAGATAGCGAGGAAATGAAGCGTCTCTTTGTTTCTTTACACAAACAACTGACATGCAGTCTTTCGCTGAAGATAATAAAGGCTGATGGCGCGGTTCACAGGTCCCATATTTATATCACGGGACGCGCTTAATTGCCACGTCACCTGATCATGGCAGGCCTATAAATAGGCATAATTTTACACAAGCTTCAGATGCTGGTCACGCGCGAGAGGCACTCCCATAGTGTTACGCTAAACGCAACGTCGAAGGGAACACATGCAGTTTATGATTTAAACTTAATTATTTTTACTGGTTTTAAAAAAAATCACAAGTTAATGTTTCATCACACCTCAACAGCAGCCAAAATACAGGGATGGGGACCCTATGTTTAAATTACTGCTAGACACACTATATAGATTAAATAGTTGATTGCCTAGTTCAGTGGTTTTCAAAGTGGGGGCCGCGGCCCCCTTGGGGGCCACCAGGAGGCCTCAACAATTTGGTGTGAAAAATAAATAAATGTATGTTTTCTCTTTCTTACTCTCAGACAATCACACACACACACACACACACAGACACACACACACACACACTCAATTCCTAATGTAATGTAATGTAAAGATGTAAGATGTCATTATTAATTAAAAAAAGGGGGATATATTCAGAAGTCTGTATTTTTAATGTGTTTTAAAGACATCTTGCAAAAGGGGGGCCTTGGTCAAATTTTAACGCCGTTTGGGGGGCCTTGCCCTGGAAAAGTTTGGGAACCTCTGGCCTAGTTTATGGAATGGGCAACCTTGCAAACACAAAAAATGCAGGTTATATAACATCTTGTTTTGGTGTATGCTAAAACATAAAGCTGGTACAATGGTCTAACAGATACTCTTTTTCGAGCCTTAGAAGATAAAAAAACTGACATTCCTTTTAACTCTACATTCTACATTAATTTAAGCCAAAATTGACTGCATGTATTATCACATTAAGGGATCATGCATGGCTAAAGGAATACAGGATCATAATTTATCTGTGATAGGTACTCTATCAGCCTCATGCCTGGCTTTAAATCTACATTAAATCTTCCATCATCTTTATTGTGCCATTCTAATGCACTATTAATGGAAAGGACAGGAGACAGGGGTGAGATTGAGATGTAGGTCTAGGCTGTGCTAAGGAAACAGAGCGATGCTGAACTGAATTGACAGCTACAATGACAGAGGAAGTGAGCAGAGGTAATCAAGTAATGGTTGACCATTCTCACCTTGAGCTTCTTCCAGAAAAATGACATTCCATCAAAGTCTTTTTTTTTTTGCATGGACAAAAGAGAAGCAAAATAAGACAAACAATAATATTTCAAGTTATTTAATAAAGCCCATTTTTCTGTTTTTCTCGTAATCCCTTGTGGCAGCAGACATGAATACAGTGATTCATTTAATCAAAGTATGCATCAGTGCTTTTACTGACAGGCTGCACTTGGTTACATTTGTGGTATTATTGCTAATATGCCATTAACTTGTATCCTATGTTTATAGCCCAGAGTTTCACTTGGGGACTGAATCATTATTTCTTAACAGATTAACCTTTTAGCTCTCACTCTCAGTCTTTGGTGCCTTTTTTAATGAGTTGCCAGATCACTGATTTCTAGGAATTACATATCCAGGTCATAAGCTGCCAGGACCACTCAGCTTGGGTGTTTGTCTCTGTGCTTTATCTGAGGCCCCTAAATAGGTAAAGTTAAAACCACTCTCAGGCTCTGCTTTTTTAATTCATTAAAGTTCAAGGCAGGGCTACAGGGAAATCAACAGTGAGGAGACCACTGAGCCTCAACCGAATGCACAGAGAGGAGTAATGCAATCCCAACAGATTTATTGAGTAATAAAGAGAACAAAAACCTTAAATCAACAAATAGACGCACAAAAGGCTACCTGCTTGACTCTTCCTGTATGCTATGAGGGGGTTTTCTTAGCCTTAAATGCAGCCCTTCAAAATTTAGCATAGACATCTGGGTCCAGTCTGTTTTGATCTTAGAATGTTGGTTTTTGGCTTGATCAAATGAAATAGTTGTGGAACAGAATTACACTACATTCACCTTTTAATTGTGTTCTGCCTTAGCTGCAAATGCCATTGCCCTGTGACAGCTCCTCTCGCTAGAATTCATATACTAGTTTATTAATACACCTAACTAACTAGCTGGCCATTGATTACTTTAAAGTTGAGTGTTTGCCTTTAAATGAGTGTTTGTGTTTAAAGGAGTGTTTACGGTATGTTTAAAAGTGTTTAAAGGCAAGTACTTATGTTTAAAAGTGAGTGTTTGTGTTTATAGGTGAGTGTTTGCATTTAAAGGAGAGTGTTTGCGTTGTATGTCATTCTACTTTTCCTTCACCGCTATGTTCTTTCTCATATTATTAAATTTCACCCAAAGTATGTTACAGGATGTTAATTTAGATCTAATTTGCTAATTGTAAAGTGACATGAATCAAATCATTTTGAAGCAGACACATAAAATATTTGTTTAAAATTTTGATTGGATTATGTTTTATGGTTTTTGAGAAAGTAAACAAAAAATAAAAACTGTTACATTCATCTCTGCTCTCCTATACTGTCTGCCAGCTAAGCCAAAGCAGCAGAGCACAATCAGTCACAGTTTCAGCTTTATTAAAGCACAGTGGGTGGAATTGTGTGTGCTGGCTCCCAAATGACTTTTATGTCTTCCAATTATGTCTTCCATGGGTACCATATGAATTATAAATTGCCCTCCTTTTTATTTTTTGGAACAGTCATAACATTGTGTAATGATTGTAAGGGATATACTGTATACATTGATAGCTAGTATCTATTCAAACCAATGAGCATGTATTCCTCCTCAGGATGGAGCTGCTCTTGGACTATTCACAGTGCTCCAGAAGAGCATTCAGATGAAGAGCAAATTGCTAGTCAACGGACACAAAAGGAGTTAAATTAGTTGAGTGCCCTGTCTAGTGAGCATTGAACACTTCTTCCACACACAAGGGCAAAGAGATGGGAGAGGAGGAGTGACTGACATAACCTAATTATGTGGACACAACTTAATTCAGGCCCAACAAAGGGCCAATCGATGATAAGGAAGTGCCAGCAAGTAGCTTTGACACCAGTCAATTGGTTATGTCAGTGTCCAACTCAGATGCTGCATGGTGGATCATAGTTCATTAAGTTAAGTAGTACAGTACTTCTCTCTCACACTCTTTATAAGAAAAATAGAGGAAAAATAAAGAGACAGTCTGATGTTACTGTATGCAGGAGTAGTACACCAAAGTCAGGCTCCTCATCATGAATCAGTACTCTTATACAGAGGTTTTGATCTTAAAAACCATCACCACCACCACCACCCACAGAAACATCTGCTGAGAGGGATAGCGAAATTTGAAGATGAAGCAACATTACATCCGTCTATTAAATAAAAAAAAACTGTCAAAGAGGTGGGAATTGTATTTACCTGCTGATGATGAACTTTTTAGTATCATTTGAAACCCCTAAATGGATTCAGATAGTATTAAATCATAAGCATCTGAATGAGTTGCTCAGAGACACAGTAAAGCCAGGAGCTATGGCACAATATTGAATAATAAAGCTTTAAATGTACATGTGGTGCAATCTAACAGCAGATGTTTACAAATCAGCTATATGTGTGACACATAGACAAGCCCAAACCAACATGAGAAAAATCACTACAGTAAGAACTATTAGGAATATTAGATCTCAATCTCAAAGTATAATGAAAATAAATTACACATACAAGGCATATATACTTCTGGAGAACAGGGTGAGGCAAAGCCAAGGAATGTGCAACAATAGTACACATGATAAAAAAGGTCAATTACATGACAATTAGTATAGATGCTTTTGTAGTATGTGACTTTTACCGGCTTAGTGCTTAGGCTGATAATTCACACATGTATAGAGCTAGTATTATAAAATATAATGTGAAAGTTTTTCTTCTCATTGCCACAAGTACGAGTCAATTAACTGGATTACTAATTTTTTTGTCCCCAGGAGTTAGTCAGAGGAGTAAGTACAACTTTTTTAAATATTAAAAACAACATAACTCATCACTGCTCTTTCTTTCTTTTTTTCTCTATGGCAACACAGTTTAGGAAATTCATCTCAACTCGGTGGGTCATATTCTACTCTGTGCTGTGTTCAGTGTATGCAAAGCTCTCACAGCTGTATGAAGTAGTGGATGTGTATGACGTATTAAGTAGCAGCTCTGTGCTGATAGCTTGCGGGTTGCAGTTAAGGCTGCATTTCAATCAGTGACCTGTTATGCGTGCAAAATCTTCACACACACAGAATATTGTTAGCACAGAAAGTTCACTTTTCTAAGTGATGTTGCATATTTAGATTGTGTATTTTATCATTGAACAATAACAGAGATGTCTGTGTTGATGAGGGTAAAAGTATTTGTGTTTATGTTACTGCTAATGAAACTGATGCTTCATTAATTTGTTAATGTAACATTGACGTTAATTCAAAAGACAGATGAAGTTAATACATCCCCACTCGCAAAGTCAGAAAGTGTCCTCAATCCTGAGTTCAGTATGTCCTATCAACATAGCTGCACACAGCATCAACAGTAAACAAAGTAGCACTTCTTTACTTTTAAATGAGTTATACTGTACATATTTGTATTGGCTTTAGATCAGTCAACATACAGATGTATTAACTTGTTAAATCTATAACATTGATTAAAAAGTTTGCTGTTTTGAGGAGGTACATGTACATCACTCAGCTGGCTAGATTGCTGCTAACAAAAGATGAACATGAGAGGCATCCATGCGAGGTGTCCCACTTTATACCGCAGTTAGTTTGGTAACTTGATTGGTCAAGCAGAATTGCAAAAGTGCTTATATTTCCTATAACTGCACTGGGATGTTTTATTCTGTGTATTACTCCGCTCATCTGTGTTCGTAAATTTCCACTTTCTAGTTTGAAACAGTTACTATAGTAGAGTTAGCGAATTCATCAGAGGACATGGCAAACAATATTTTCCAGGAACATAAGTTTTGACTTAAAATATGAAAGCTCCTCAGATGAAGATCAAAAGGAAGAAGGGAAGTCAATTTTACTAGAAGCAGCTTTAATGGGAATGTACAAATCAATATGAGCTAGCTAGCCCTCTAAAGGACATACTGTAAAGTGAGTGTGGCTTCTTTTGGGTCTATTACAGCTAGCGGAATGAAAAATAAATGTTTGGTTGTGTCTGAAATGTCAATTACTTGATACTAATTTCTTGTTTATAGAACTGTGGTATGAAAGCAATATCACACTTTCAATTATGCAGTTATATTGAATATCAGCATGGTTGTGATTCGACCGTAGGCACGAACCCGCAGGGCAAGTGGTGTAGGTAATCACTGTATACGGCCGAATCACAGCCATGCTTATAGTCAATATAACTGCACTGTTGCTCTGCGATATTGCTTAATTGTTGCTTAAATGCACATAGGTTGAAAATAATATAATTCTGAATTCTGAGTCCTGACTTTCCTCTATCAGTCAAAAGCATCATTGTACTGTGCATACTGTGTGAGTTACAGGATAAGGTAGTTAGATATTGTGTTTATAGCAGAAAAGCAACAAATACATGATGATACGTAAAATGTCTTCATCAGTTACCCAGTACTTTTTTTTTTCCTTTTTTCAAACAAAGCCTTGAACTGTGTGACAACCACACCCATACCCAACACAGAGTTCTTATCATGCTGTAGGGGATTTGAATGTTGTTGTGTTCCTGTGGGGAAGCAAACTTGGTGCTCCACTGCAGTTACAGCAGGGACTTATTACCACATGTCAGCAAAACAGTACTAGACTAATGGTAGAGCTAGGAACAAATGAATCAACACTATCACAGTAATGCAATCTAAAACCCTACCAAGAATACTGCATTATTACAGCATTGTAACCAAATAAAAATAATTTCACACATATCCAGTGCGATGAAAATGTTTACGTAAATCTCTGTGGGTGTAGTATTAATATACTATAAATAGTATACAGTATATGTGTCATGTAATGGGTTAAGAGACAAATACAAGTGCAGTTAAGAGATTTATTGAAGAGAGGCAGGCAGACAAATCCAAAACGTGAATCAATAGTGTGGTCAAAAACAGGCAAATGGTCAGGCGAATCGTCGGCCTGTCTTGAGCGTGGAGCGATGGCTACTGTGCCGTCAGTGGGAGGAACAAAGCTCAAGGTGGCCCCAGAGGGGGGAGTGGCATTCACCATGAAGCTAGAGGCCGGAATAATACCTCCCGCGAGGCCAGAGGAGGGAAGCAAAGCGGAGCTCTTGGCCACAACGGGAGGCAGATCAGGGATGCTGAGCAGTGTCCTCAGTCCAGTAGGGAGGCTGAGCGACATCCTCTGTTGACTCGGCAGGCAGAACAAGATCCACAGTAGGGGAGGGAGGGTGGGGAAAAGTCTTATACTTGGCTTGGGAAGTCGTTTCATTGTCCTCAGACAGGAACATGGTGTGGGAGGTCACCTTGTTGACCTCTGCGTGGAGCTCAGCAGATGCGACCACCTCGTGGGTCTCAGGCTGGAGCTCTGAGGCCGTGGTCACCATGTTGACCTCCGGCTGAAGTTCTGGGGATGAGAACACCTTGTGGGCCTTATGCTGGAGCTCTGGGGAGTAGGTCACCACATTGATGTCCAGCTCAGCAGGGGAGACCACCTTGTGGGTCTCAGGCTGGAACTCTGGACCCAAAGTCGCCACGTTGACCTCCGACTGGAGCTCGACCGGTGAGACCACCTTGTTGGTCTCAAGCTGAAGCTCTGCTCTTGCTCTCTTGTGGAGCCATTTGTGGGTACCCCAGCAGCCCTTGAAACATTCCTGAGAACAAAAATGTGATCCTTGTATTCCAAGTTTCATATAAGTTGGACACTGTAGTTTGGCTTCTCTACAGCAGCCCTCAGTCTTATACTCTTGTGTCACCCCCACTGCTGCCCTGTCAGCCTGGAGCTGGAGCTGAGCTGTGGAGGCCACCCTGTCGATCCACTAATAATAAGTGGGTAACTGCAGAACAGATTCACACATCAGGCTGACTCCACCTCAAAAGTTAATCCAGGTTGTAGTTCTGTCCTCCATCATAAATAGTTCCGCAAACTGGTGACATTGTTGAGTACCCTGGACCCTGTACTGGCCAAACGCTCCCCTCGCTCTTCTGCTGCATCCATGGTGTAGGTAAAGTATTCTGTCATGTAATGGGTCAAGAGACAAATGCAATAGCTGTTAAGAGTTTTATTGAAGAGAGGCGGGCAGACAAATCCAACATGTGAATCAATAGCATGGTCAAAAACAGGCAAATGGTCAAGCAAACGGCAAACAGGATAAACAATTAATAAACAATATGCTATATATGAATGAACATACATACTATATTAAAATATCATGAACATATCATTATGTTATGTTAACATTAAATATCATTAACAGTACCAATGTCAGGAATTTGAGTAATTAAATTAATTCATTAATTCTTAGATTCGTATAGCCGAGTCCAGTATTTGGTAATTAATCAAAAACAGTATGTCCAAGCAATCACATATTTTACATTCACACACAGTTATTGCTCTTCCATTGGATCTTCTAATTCCATGTGAATAGATACACTATAAATGAACAATTTGCAGTAACCGTAAGTGATCACTTGAATTAATACTGAACTTCTGTGGGTCACCAAGTAACTTTCTGTTACTTTGGATACTTCACAAGTTGCTAATGCTAATGAGGCCCTTATATAACTTTAGGTGTCTGCAGGTGTTCGTAATCAGAACTCCGACGAACTTGAGCGCGGGTATGGCTGGGAAGTGTAGTCCTCTTCCGCCATGTCCCTGGGCAGCACTACACGTTGTGAACTGCAGCGCCGATTTCGCCGTGTCATAACAGAGCCCCTCCCAAAGGGCTCACTCTGGGAGCCGAAGTCCTCCGAGGCCTCCCCCCCATCCGGGGACCCAATTTGTCTGGATGAGCCACATGGAAGTCTTTACGCATGTCTGCGTCCAGAATGTCTTGGGCTGGAACCCAGCACTGCTCCTCTGGTCCATACCCCTCCCAGTCTACCAGATACTGAAGTCCTGCCCTCCTCCGTCTGGAGTCTAGAATGTCACGGACGCGGTAGTATGGGCGGCCTTCTATCTCCAGCGGTTCCGGTGGGGAGTCCTCTGGCACCACTGTGGCCAAGGGCCCCGAGATCACTGGTTTGAGAAGTGAGATGTGGAAAGACGGGGTGATGCGACTGTGTCTCGGAAGGTCCAGACGATACGTGACCTCATTAATCTGCCTCAGAACTCGGAAGGGCCCAATATATTTTGGTTGAAGTTTTGTGCCCATAAGGGGTGATTTCAAATCTCTTGTGGAGAGCCACACCCTGTCACCGGGTCGGTAATTGGGGTGAGCCCTCCGGCACCGTTCGGCCTTTCATTTGGCGGTGTGGGACGCCTGCACCAGTTGTTGATGGGCACGTTCCCAGACCTGTTCGCTCCGGCAGAACCACTCGTCCACTGCTTGCGAGTCTGTGTGAGACATGTTCCAGGGGAATAATGGTGGTTGGTAACCCAAGACACAATGGAACGGGGTGAGCTGGGTGGCGGAATGCCGTAGCGAGTTCTGGGCGTATTCCGCCCACAGTAGGAATTGGCTCCAGTTCCCTGGGTTGGTGGAGCAATAGGTCAGAAGGAACCGTATGACCTCTTGGTTGGCCCGTTCTGCCTGTTCGTTGGCCTGGGGGTGGTACCCAGAAGTGAAATTAACGGTGACCCCCATCTTCCTCATAAAACTAGTCCAAACACGAGATGTGAACTGTGGCCCCCTATCAGTCTTAATCTCCTCGGGGATGCCGAAGTAACAAAAGACATGTTGAAACAGGAGTTCTGCCATGGTGAAGGCGGATGGGATGGCTGGTAGAGGAATTAGGCGCAGGGACTTTGAAAACCGATCTACAACCACCAGTATCACGAAGTTTCCCTGCGACTTCGGCAAGTCTGTTATGAAATCTAGGGCCAGATGGGACCACGGACATTCAGGTTTGGGTAAGGGCACCAACTTCCCAGCCGGTAGCGCACGGGGTCCCTTGGACTGAGCGCAAGAGGAACATGAGGATACAGTGCGCTGAACCTCTCTGGGCATGTTGGGCCACCAGTACTTATCGGCCAGCAGTTGGTACGTGCAGCGGGCCCCTGGGTGGCCCGTGGCCAAAGTTGTGTGGGCCCAGGTGATGAGTTCGAGATGATACCGCTTCGGCACGAACTGCTTGTCGGGAGGACAGGCTGCTGGGATTTGTGAGCTGGGAATACGGGCTAAGTTCTGCTCTAGGGGCCACTCCAAGGCGCCCACTATACAGGAGGGAGGCACAGGATGGATCTCCTGATCCGTCAGCCCCTTTGGGGCATAACTGTGAGACAGGGCGTCAGCCTTTGTGTTCTTTGAACTAGGCCGATAAGACAGGGTGAACTGGAATCTGGAAAAGAATAGGGACCAGCGGGCCTGGTGAGAAGTGAGGCGTTTGGCGGTTTGTAGGTACTCCAAGTTCTTATGGTCCGTGAAGATAACAAATGGGTGTACGGCCCCCTCCAGCCAGTGTCTCCACTCTTTTAGGGCCAGCTTAACAGCCAGGAGTTCACGGTTAACCACATCATAGTTGCATTCTGCTGGTGACAATTTCCGGGAAAAGAACGCCATGGGGTGCAACTTGGGTTTGTCACCAAACCTTTTAGCGAGCCCATACGGCATGACCAAGTACTCATAATGTCCAGAAGTGGTGCTGAAGGCCGTTTTCCACTCGTCCCCCTCCCTAATACGGATCAAGGTATAAGTGCTGCGTAGGTCTAGCTTAGTGAAGATGGTAGCGGACCGTAACTGTTCCAAGGCTGAGGGGACGCGAGGCAGAGGATATCGGTACTTTACGGTCACCTGGTTGAGGGCCCGATAATCAATGCATGGCCGGAGGCCCCCTCCTTTCTTCTCTACAAAGAGGAACCTGACAGACGCAGGGGACGTGGAGGGTCGAATGTACCCTTGCTGAAGGGCTTCCTTGATGTACTCCTCCATGGCCCACTGCTCCGCTTGGGAGAGCGGGTACACGCGGCCCCGAGGTGGGCTGGCCCCGGGTAGGAGGTCAATGGCACAGTCGTAGGGTCTGTGAGGTGGGAGACAACTGGCCTTCTCCTTGCTGAACACCTCATGGAGGTCACGGTACTCTGGGGGGATCTTGACTGGGACAAGCGACAGGGGACTCTCCACAGTCGTGGTGGACAAAGGGACCACGGGACCATTCAAACAATTCTGCATGCAATACAAGGACCATTGGGTGAGTTGCTTGTCTGTCCAGGGTATTTGGGGATTGTGCCGTTCTAGCCAGGGTAGTCCGAGTATGACGGGGTGTCTGGTGGAGACCGTGAGGTAAAGGACCAGAGTTTTGTGGTGGAGGGCGCTAACTTGAACGCAGATTGGGTGTGTGCTATGAGATATTATGCCTCCCCCTATAAGCAACCCGTCTATGGATTGGAGCTCACGAGGATGGGGTAGGGGATGTATGGGGAGGCTGAGCTCCTGTGCCGTCTTCTCATCTATGAAGTTCTCCGCTGCTCCGGAGTCGACAAGCGCTGAAAGAAAAAAGAATGGCCTAAATGTTCTATCACGACTGGTAACACAAATATGTGGGATACATTTAACTGTTTTAGACTCACCCAGGCACGACGAGGTGGGTTGTCCGTGCTCCTCTCAGTCCCTCGGAGCGTCCTGTGAGGGCATTGGCGGACGACGTGGGTGCCCTCACCGCAATAGAAGCACCGGGACTCATCACGTCTTCTCTCCCTCTCTTTCTCGCGGGTCCGTGCCCTTCTGAGCTGCATGGGTTCGCTCGGTGTGCCCGGCTCTGGTGGCAATAAACCATGCGGTACGGGGCGGTTGGTACGGCGCAGGCGATCCAGTCTTATGGTCAGATCCACGAGGTCATCAAAAGTTAGCTGTTCTCCCCGACAGGCTAACTCTTGCAGTAACTACGGATTTAGGCCGTGACGAAACGCGGTCTTGAGGGCTGGTTCGTTCCAGCCGCTCCAGGCAGCAAGAGTGCGAAATTCTAGCGTGTATTCCCTTGCAGTACGTGAGCCCTGTCTAAATTGCATGAACTCGTCACCAGTCTCCCAGCCATCAGGAGAAT